>NW_024582588.1:24698-36675 GCF_018398535.1 Haplochromis burtoni | reverse complement strand
GAGCCTATACAGCTTGGAGTAAGACAACATGCATGAAGAGGATGATGTGGACAAAATACTCATTTGCCTAATAATTCTGCACTCCCTGTATTAGGATGTTCTACATTTTCCTTAAAAAGCCTTCAGTTAATCCAAAATGCTGCAGCGACAGTACCGACAGGAAAACTAGACAGGGTAACTGGAAATAGAGAGGATATTTCTCCCATATCGGTTTCTCTTCATTGGCTACCTGTCAAGTCTAGAGTCAAATTTAAAATCTGTCTCTACATACAAAGTCTTACATAAAAAGGCCTCATCATATCTTAAAGAATGCATAGTAGCATATTATTTGCATATTATTCCAATAAAGCACTATACTCTCAGACTGAAAACATACTTGTGATTCCTAGGGTATTTAAAAGCCTTCAGCTTTCAGATCCCTCATCTGTGGAATCAGCTCCCAGTTTGGATTTGGGAGACAGACACCCTCTCTCTACTGGGGTTAAAACTTTCCTTTTTGAGAACACTGGGATGAATCAGGTGACCCTGAACCCTCCCTTGCTATGGTCTTAGGCTGCTAGGGCGTTCCCATGATCCACTAAGCATTTCTTTTCCACTCACCTATTTTGTCTCTCCTTGTTGTTATGCGTCACTATTGCTGCTAATTACTAAACTCTGCCTTTGTGCCCCAAAGAATGTATTGTGTTCTCTTTTTTTCCCTTTCCTCAACCAGTCGTGACAGATGGCTTGCCCCTCCCCCCAAACCTGGTTTTGCTCGAGCTTTTGTTCTGTTAAAGAGAATCTTTCCTTCCTACCACTTGCTCGTCTGTGGTCATGTGATTGCTGTGATTTTATTTTGTGTTTGATTATTTTAGTCTAGTCTACAATGTAAAGTGCCTTCAGGTGGCACTTGCTGTGAATTGGTGGTATATACATTAAATAATATGTAGACTTGTTAAACAAACATATGTCAAATCAAATCACATCAAATCACTTTTATTGTCACATCACATGTGCAGGTACATTGGTACAGCACATGTGAGTGAAATTCTTGTGTGCGAGCTTCACAAGCAACAGAGTTGTGCAAAATACAAGAATGGCTACATCTGAAACTAATAAATATATGTACAATATATAATAGTATATGCTTGAACTGAATAGAGTTTCTACAAGCAAATACAGTAAGAAAACAGTTCCTTCTAGCTTATTATCTCTACACATGCAGTGTGGTCACTTCTATTTTACTCAACTATTAACAGCATTCACCTGTGTAGTCACTACAACATCCAGTTATAAATCAGTTTGGAGTCATCAATTCAATCATTTTTACAGCTCTGAATGAATTTCTGCCAGGTCAGACATATCAAGCACTGATAGCACAGCTTTGTTTTGTCTCAGTAAGTACTTTCCCTCTAAATCACAATTCCTGCCAGTGATGAGGTGGACGTCTGCCAAACAATTTCTGCTTGCCATTGTTAGATAGGTGGATCCAGACTTCTCTCTAGGGCTGTTTTTTTTTTTTTGTCGCTTTCTTTTTCTACGATCCATGGGTGGAAAAGTGACAGCCACCAGAACCTGAGCTCACCCTGTATCCTCACTGATTACTGCTACACTTAGAGCAAAAACAGGGTCCCTGTCTCTCAGCATTTTGGCACATACAGCGAGCAAAATCAAATGCAATAAAAGCATGTCTGGATTTGGGCTTGTTAAGCAAGAGAAGAGCCTTTAATTGCTTGAGCTTTGTGCAGCTTCACAAAGAGAATACATCGCTAATCTGTAGCTCAAGGGTGAATGTTTGTGACTAAAAAAGCAAAGATGCAAAGTATGGTGGAGGAAAAAGAAAGGTGTTTGACACACTGTGGCTGCTGGCAGAGTATTTAATTTTATCATCATGACATGTGTCTGCGAGGTTCACTCAAAATATTTCAATTACACTGGTGAGGACTGAGCTTCTTGTGATTTATGGTAAACCACAATGGAAGCTCTTGAAAGGCTTTTAAATTTTGGTTTATGTTACTATTCAGTTATGATAACATTGAATCATTGTCTGACATAAGGAAACATAGTAAACTGCAACAATCACTTCAAAAAAGCCTCACAGGGAAAAACCAGTGAGACTAATTTAACAGAGAAAATGAAAAGGAGCACATTAATACATGCACTGCTGTAATATTTGACTTTCTATATTTTGACAACTATCTGACTTTCTAACATAATTTAGTGCTGAGGGAGTGAGCGTGCTGGAGAAAAATGCAACATTTTCTTTAGCGCCAATTTGTAAAATAGGGTGAATAAAGCATTATCATCACAATTACTTTAAGCTGAAATAGTGATTCAGGTAGAACATATGTTTGAGTGGCTGTAAGAAACGAAAACCCCCAGAAAAACACTACATTTATGTGACGATCAAGGAACGTATATGTAACAAACTGACAAAGAAGGAGGAAAAATATAGGTGCAAATCATGGGAAGCGATCATAGCAAACAATCAGTGAATGAGAGAAGAAGTCAAACTAAACACAAGGCACAAGGAACAATTGACTATCAAAATAAAGCAGGAAATAAAATGTTATAACTACAGCGGAACAAAAGGATGAGAGAACCTAATACAAGGCCAATGACACAAGAGGATGGAACAAAATTTCTTATACAGCCATAATCTGACAACAAAACATAACACAATGCAGAAAATACATGAAAACAATAGGCAAACTAGGCAGGAATAGAGGACTGAGGAGTAACTACACTCAAAGGAAAACATGAAGCAAGTAATCAAACAACGTAAGAATCAACAGTGCATATTTAAATAAATAAAACTAAAAAGTCCATAAACACAGAGACATAGGCTCAATGACCCAGGGCCATGCCATTACACTGCAGCCAATGGTACGTGACTTGTCTATGATTTCACTTCTCTTCTTTTAGGGGCATATCCTCGGGCAGAATACTGAACCCTGAGTTGCAGCCATCAGAGTGCACGTGACATAGGTGTTCAGGTGAAGTCAGTGGGACTTGTAGCAGAAAGTGCTTTGACTGCAAAAGCAATGAAATTGAATAGAATAGGAAAACATGCTCCATAGATTAAAAACATTATTAACCAGCTTGTACTGCACACACTCCTTCTTCACCACTTTAAGTGTCCGAAGCACACGTCTATGCAACTCTTCCAGTGCTTCATGTGCTGCACTCACATTAAGTGGTCACCCAGTCTAACTTCAGAAAGCTTAAATCAAAGAAATCCCATTAAAAGGCACAGGAGGAGTTTGTTTTGGGTCTTTCTTCTTCTTTTATCCCTGTTTTAGTTCATTTGCTGCAAGACATCTGCTTGATGCAGATGCTCCTTTATATTAAAAGAGTGTTCTGTTTCCTTTGTCTTTTAACAGCCAAATAAAGCCAAAATATTCATAAAAGGAGACCATTCAGGCTCACTTATTCTTCTCATGGCATACAGGACCTTTGTCTATAGTAGAAGTGGATGGTTATTTTGTGAAAAATGTGTTTGATATACTGTAGTTCAGATGAATGACTGCTAAAGGGAGATTTAGAATAATCCAAAGATCAGGCTTTGGAAGCACAAAGCAGAGCTTTTCTTCCAGGGTGCGTGTGTCTCCTACTGTAAACTGCTTTGAACTTTAATGTGAGGGATTTGTACTGGAATCATGGTTTATTCAAAGGTGAGCTTAGAATCAGTTGTGGCTCTTTGACAGCTTAGGGGGAAGACATCAAAGATTCCCTGAAGGTGTTTTGCTCATTTTCACAATTGTCCTCTTGCTGTAGCACAAAGAACAGAAACCTGCTGCTGAAGAAAAGAACCAGCCAAAAGAAAGAAAAGAATAGCGCACTGCTTCGTTGTGAAAGAAAATGTGGGGGTTTTTTTTGCTTTTTTTGTTTGCCCCCTTCCTTATTTCCTGGTGTTTTTCATATTTGTCATATACCTACATGTTTGAGATCATCAAACAAATTTTAATATTAGACAAAGATAACCTGAGTAAATACAAAATGGAGTTTTTAATGATGATTTCATTGATTAAGCTATCTGGTCCCGTGTAAGTAATGAAATCATTAATGAACTGTGATTAGCCACATTTTTTGGAAAGCTGAGTTTAGTTTCACTAAACACTTATGCCTGATTACTGCCAGACTTGTTGAATAAAAAAAAAAATCACTTAAATAGAACAAATTGAAGCAGGCTGAAGGATCTGAAAAAGCAACACATCATACCACAATCTAAAGAAACACTTGAGAAACAAAATCACGGACCTCTATCAGTCGGAAAAGTGTAACAAAGCCATTTCTAAGGCTTTGGGACTCCATTTACCCATGGTGAGAGCCATTATCCAGTAATGGTAAGAACATGGAACCGTGGTAAACCTTTCTGGGAGTGACCAGCCTACCAAAATTATTTTCAGAGCATTTGCGCAGAACACATGTTGTAGTGTTGTGTCGGTCGCAAACGAAATGGCTCTTAGAGCCGGCTCCTTATCGCGAGCCATGTTTTTTTCTTTTCTTTCTCTCACCCTCTCTCGCACTTTTTTTCCACTTCACTCAGCATGCGAGCCTTGTGCTTTACGCTGGGAAGAGGGGGGAGGGGCGGTAGTTACACTCAGTAGCACAGGAACAGAGCGGGAGAGAGAGAAAGAGAGCCAGGGACAACAACGTCACATTAGAAAGGTATAGTAATCATCCACAACTATTTTCAGTTGCAGATGATAAAGGATTCAGAAAGTTTATTCATGCAGGCCCATATGACAGAGAATATGCATGTTCTTTTTGTTTTCATATTATAATTTATATTTAATTGTGTTGTGGTTTGCAGTGTTTTGTGTTGTTTCACTTTAAATTTGTAAAAGGAAAAAGCTGAAAATTTAAATAGTTAAAAGTTGAAATGTGAATAGTTGATTTTTGTATTATATGATTTATTTATTACATTTTATGTGGAGTGAATAAATAAAAGTATATTTACGGTGGCCCCTACAGACAAAACATACAAACTCCAAAACACGTAAAAACACAACAGACATAAAAAACTCAGAAGCACATAAAAACTCAAAACACATACAAAAGCACGTTATCTGATATCCTCGTGTTGGTGTTGTTCCCAGATCATCATACTAAATGTTGTTCCAGGATCAACATTGCAAGTGACCAATCAGAATGTTGTGACGTCATACTTTTGCGACTTCGGGAAAAACCGGCGTAAAACAAAAAACTGTACTTAAGCTGCGTGAAACCGCCTCTGTCCGCCGATCAACGGACCCTGACCCTAACCGTAACCCTTTAATAAACAGTAAGCAGAATTGATATTGTCCTTGCAACATTGGAATTTCATAAATGCACGAATGGCTTGGCGCGCAAAAGAATAACGTCACAACAATGTGATTGGTCACTTGCAATGTTGAACCTGGAACAACATTTTCATGATGGTCTGGGAACAACACCAACACGAGGATATCAGATCATCCTACAAAAGATAACAGAAGTGCTCCAGGATGCTAGGGCGCAGTGTTGAGCTTTTGTTACCTAGTGGCTACACAAGCCAGCAAGTACCAACGACCGGATTTGGTGTGTGGTAATAACAGGTAAATGAACTTTTTTTTTTTTAATTATTTGACTATATATGAGTGCATTGTGTATAAATACACAAACAATACACATATGCTTTCATGCTTTCAATTGTGTAATTTAAGTGATCTAGGTAGCTCTGTTTTGGAAGTTCAGTTCATGCTAGAAATGTGTTTTAGGAGTTTGTATGTGCTTTTTGGAGTTTGTACGTGTTTTGTCTCTAGGGGCCACCGCATATATTTATATATAAAAATAAAACCACTTTTTTTTTTACATTAGTAATTCCTTTTGTGCATAATTTTATATTATTGTTAATAATAAATTAATTAAAGCAACAAAACAACCTGAAGAGCCGGTTCGGAGCCAAAGAGCCGGCTCTTTTTAGTGAGCCGAACCGAAAGAGCCGTTCTCTAAAAAGCGGAAATCCTATGCAGATGCCCCACCCCTCCCTGAGCCTGGTTCTGCCGGAGGTTTCTTCCTGTTAAAAGGGAGTTTTTCCTTCCCACTGTCGCCAAAGTGCTTGCTCATAGGGGATCATATGATTGATGGGTTTTTCTCTGTATCTATGAAGCGCCTTGAGGCGACTTTTGTTGTGATTTGGCGCTATATAAATAGAATTGAATTGAATTGAACTGTAAAAGACTGATTGCCAGTCATTGCTAAAGCTTGATTTCAGCTGTTGCTGCTAAGGGTGACCCAACCAGTTATTAGGTTTAGGGGGCAATCATTTTCACACAGGACCATGTAGTTTGTTTTCTTTCCCCTTATTAATAATAAACACTTTAGAAACTGCATTTTGTGTTAACTTTTGTTATGCTTGTGTAATATTTTAATTTCTTTGATAATCTGAAACATTTAAGTGAGACAAACATATTAAAAAGACTTTTTCACCCCATAAGGAAAATAAAAAGACTTTTTACAATTCTAAGATTCTAAGATTAGATTGTTTGCCACGGTTTGGTATTACTTTTATTCTTCAACAAGACTAAAATCTCTGAGAAAAGCTTCTTCTCATTTCTTTAAGCAGTTTTCATTAATAGTCCTCTGGGTTTCTTGAATGACATACCCAAGGTCTTCTTTGGATGTTGGCTGCCTTTTGTTCTACTCTCCGACAAGATGATTCAACAATGCTTCAATACTGTTGTGGTGCGGCCTCTGAGGTCTTTTTTTTTCCTGTTTCATTTCTTTAAGAATTGCTTCTTGACAATCAGCCTTCCACTGAGACCATTTCTGATGAAGCTTTCTTATGGACATGACTTTCAGATACTGTTCACTTGGCCTCCACTTGTCCAGCTCCCTTAATTTTCTAAGCACACACTACACAGCATATTTATATAAACCAAATCTTCAGCTAATAGAACTTTGGAATAATTTTATTGGTGCAAAAATATTGTTTTATGTGTGTCAAATGGTATTATCCTGGATACTGTGGCTTCACTGAAAGAAAAAACCTCCCAGAACTTCAATAATTACCTCCTCCTAACTATTAATGTATCCAGTAGATCCAATTTCTACAAGACTGCTCAGAGAAGTCCTACCATTAATTAATGCTTCGATCTTAATTGTGATCAGTGTATCTCTAATTAACCCTCTGGGGTCCAGGGTATAATTGGCCATTTTTGACTACTTTTGATTTTACCTCTATATTTCACCTTTAAAAACTGTTTATCTTGCCTTGTTTGGTATCATTATTTTCAGCACAACCTCAAATATCTGTAAGTGGCATTATTTTTTCATTTTGGCATACTATATTAGCACAATTGATCTAAATTCAGGCAAAAATTTTTTTAAATCAGAGTAGAAAATATATTATATTTTTTTACTGTAAAAACCACAAACATGTTTAACGAATCATTTTCATAACTTGAAATGCAAATAGAAATTGTACCTTTCTAAAAAAAAAATCAAAAATCAGAGAAAAATCAGAGTTTTAGAAATAACGGGACACTCGGAAGAGCCATTATATTCTATTCTTTACAAGTGTATGTAAACTTTTGACCACAACTGTATTTATATGTTTCAGAGTTTCAGTCAGGTTTCAGAACTCATCACAGTACAGTTATTGATTCTAGGCTGGACTACTGTAATTCATTATTATTGAGATGGCAGAAACAAGAATGTAATAATTAAGTTATTATCACTCAAGTCCCTGTGGTAGTTTCTGTGTAATAAGGAAGAAACAGAGCTGATAAAATGTAAAACTATATAGTGTATAAATAAAAAGGAATTAAATTGAATTGGATGACCATTAAAATGCAGGATTGGGCAAATCTGTTCTCAATACTACTACTACTAAAAATAATAATAATAATAGTAAGAAGAGAGAAGAATTAATCTATTGATCTGAAATTACACCTTAATTAATCATCAGTATTATCAATATTGATTATAGTTTGGCATATACCCTTCAGTATACTTGTGTATTTTTTATAGATTTCAAATCCTTCTGTATCTGCAATATTCTAACACACAACTGAATTATTTTGACCCAAATAAAACACAAGCATATCCATTACATTATAGACTTTGTAGCAGAAAGCTGCAGATGTTCAGTCAATTGACTTAAGATTCTTTATTTTCCTTTATTTTCCTTGTTACTTGCAAATCTACTCAATTGTGTGGAAAGAGCTGTGCACATGTTTGACAAGGGAGTTGCTGGGAGGAAAGTGGCACAGCTACAATAAAGCCTGATTGTTTGAAGCAGATAGCTATTAGCTGGAAGAGAGTGGGAGTTATTATGGTGGAAATGAAGCATTGTTAAGGAAACATAAGACTTCCCTCAGTGGATGATAGCCTCCTGAAGTGGTCTCAGATTAGATCTCACAGGTGCACTTGGGAGGGCAGCACTAATCATTACATTGGGAGAATTATAGCGGCTCATCAAATCTCCTCAGGAACGAACATTAAGGCTTATTACGAGGATGATAGCGAGGGTAGAATCCACTAATGTGAATAATTTATGAGAACTCTTTGGGTTGTACTGTTGGGCTTTTTAAAAGAACTTTCCCATTTGCCAATTGACTCCCTACACTAATGCACTGCTCCACATAAATAAGTGTTGAGAGCAAGTCTGACTTAATAGCTTTAAAAAAAAATGGTATGAATTTGCAGTGATATATGAGTAAATGTTATTGTCTCCATCCAAAAGCATGTGACGGGCCCTCGCTGCCTGGATGTCAGGATGCACCGCTTTGGACAGAGTAAAGATATAAAGAGGGGGACTGCATGTCAGTTTAATTCTGCGATATGAAGTTAAGCTATCAAAATCACTGCAGCTTTGTGATATTAAAACATGTTTCAATTACACAGCATTTTGAAATTGTTTTACAAAACATTTGAGCCATGAATAGTCTTTTTGTCTTTTTCTGACTGTAGAGATCATACAAATGTAATAATTTGTATCGTTTAATCATTTAATCATTGTGCTTACACACCCATGGCCAAGAAATCTAGTGCAGGGAATTTCCAGAATTTAATCTCCATTTGTTATTCTCCTAATGTTTTTTAATTCAGCACTAAATTAATAAAAATGATTAGTTCTGTACAATGCAGCATGACTTATTTCACCACCATAAAAGTGTGACAGTTTTGTTCAATGCTGTACAGTGAGTTGTTTCATTCATTACATTTCATGAAATCTTCTCTAGTTGATGGAGATTCATCCCGGTCATGGTAGTCTAAGGCAGTCCGTGAGTTGTTTGGTACCGGGCTGCAAGAGTTGAGGCTTGAGTGTGAAATTTACGATTTTCAGGGTTTTTATCATTATTTAGTTATCGTTTTATCGTTAACTCTGTTTCCCTGGGTCGTTTCCTGTGTTATGAATAAATCTTCTTTTTTTCTGTGCCAGTACTGGTTTTATTTTCTTGTATTTATCCGTGACACCTTAAAGGCCAGTCCGTGAAAATATTGTTGGACATAAACCGGTCCATGGCGGTTGGGGAACCGCTGGTCTAAGGAGCTTTGAAAGAAAGCAACTGGACTTCTTTGAGTTTCTTGAAGACATTTCACCTCCCATAGGAGAAGCTTCTTCAGTTCTTCTCTACATCACACATGTTGACCAAGTTGGCGAGCAAGAGGAAAGCTTAATCTTTGAAGCTTGTTTGCTTGCTAATAGTAGCTGTGTTTCCATACAAAGCACAGCTGGCAACTGATCTCAGAGCAGTGAAAGCTAAACCAATGACAGCTTGCCTAGCACACTTGTCTCACATGAATTTACTATGAAAGACCAGAGGTTTATTCACAATGTGCACGCAGAATATCTCTTTGACATTTCCAGAGAGAGATTGCCAGGGAGATTCCTCTACCACGTCAACTACTAATTTGACCCCCATCTGCTCCAGTCTGCATGCCAAATATCCTTGGGCAGGAACTCCAATTTGCTCTCTGATGCTTCGATGGTAAATGGCCTGTATTTGTATAGCGCGTTTCTAGTCCCTAAGGACCCCAAAGCGCTTTACATATCCAGTCATCCACCCATTCACACACACATTCACACACTGGTGATGGCAAGCTACATTGTAGCCACAGCCACCCTGGGGCGCACTGACAAAGGCGAGGCTGGCGCCACCGGGCCCTCTGACCACCACTAGTAGGCAACGGGTGAAGCGTCTTGCCCAAGGACACGACGACCAAGACTCTCCAAGCGGGCTCGAACCGGCAACCTTCCGATTACAAGGCGAACTCCCAACTCTTGAGATCGCCCCGATCAGAGTATGGATGTGTGTGAATACCGTAGAAAAAAGTACTTGTGTGAATGGGTGAGTGAGGCAAGTTGTGTAAAGCACTCTGAGTGCTCAGGTAGAGCAGAAAACCATTATGTATAAGAACAAGTCCATTTAGCATTTAGTTCGATCATGCTACTCACTTGTGTCAGCAGAATATTCCTTTTACAACATAACAAAAAATTGAAGTTCACACTATGAACGTAAACTAAGTAAAATAAAATAAAAAAATTGTACAAAACAGTCAACACATAATAAGAAATGAAAACATGCGAATCACAAACTGAATATTCTACATTTTAAACCACCTTCTCCAAAGTAAAATATTTACAACAGAACCATACTGCAAAGTAGCACAAAACCTTTTTCCATCTTTGAAGGGAATTAATAAAAGTTCCTATAAATGCATCATGTCTTTATAATGTTAGTCTTGATTTTAACCCCCTGAGACTCATTTTTTCCATTTCTTCTACATATTGATTTGGACCTTGCAATTATAAAAACTATGCACTATCATTGTTGTTTTGTTTTTTAAAAGTTGATCTGCTAGAAGTGTGATAATGGCTGTGGATGGAGAGGTTCAGAACTAGAGCAACAAGCAGGAAAGTAAAGCGTGGAATTCCTGCACTTGGCCAGGTGATGATTAAGTCTGTGATATGAACCACCATCCCTCTATGATTTTCTTTCATTCTCTGCAGCCTTTGCCTCTGAGGATAGTCTCTCCATCACTCCTGGGGGCATTTCCAACCTTTACCCTACCACCCAGGACACAGACAGGAGGCTCCCTGTGGTCACCACTGCACCGCCAATCAACATCCTGAATCATCACCCACTCTACCGGAATCCGCCCCAACACCAGGCCCACCCAGGCCCTCGTGGTCAGGCAAAGTACCTTGAAGACAGTGGAGGATCAAGCTCTCAGCTTTCCACATCACCATCCAGGAGAACACTGGATAACAGTGATGAAAGGATTTCAGATGAGACTCCTGAAAGCTCCAACATGCAAGCAACCCTTTCCATACATGCATTAGCAACCACTTCTCTCTCCAGTGCACTTCTTCCAGTTACCGGCAGGGTTTTGAAAGGCCCCAAACATTCTACCATTATCACCTCCAGTGATACTGCTGCAAGGGAAAAGGTTGCAGGGGCAGGCAGTGATGAAGAGGAGACAACTACCACCACTATCACAACCACCACCATCATCACCACCATGCAGAGTCCAGGTAAGAATAGGTCTTTAAATACACCTCATTGCATAAAAATAATAGTTTTTATTATAAAGTACCAATTAATTATAGGGAAGGGAATGTATGTGTGTGTGTGTGTGTGTGTGTGTGTGGGGGGGTGTGTGTGTGTGGGTTACGAGTGGAGACATTTGTGAAGTGTTGTGTCAGTTAAACTATCATCAAGTCAGCAAGAAAACAGGAAAGACTTTAAGTTTCTGTGTGAGCGATTTAATTGACCATGAAAAACGTTTTGATTAGCTGGTTCATAATAGTTTATAAATGTAGGAATATGAAAGCATTAACAAAGGGCCTCTAAACAACAATGTTATACTTTTAATAAACAAATGCTAATTTATATCTAAAGAAATATAGTTCTGTATAGTGGTAACATTCATATAGCACTTTAAATTACAAACCACATTTAAACGTCTTTATTCTATAAACTTTAGGCTCTTCGTCTACCTCATTTCCATGGCTAGTTTAGAGACC
>NW_024582588.1:12198-19698 GCF_018398535.1 Haplochromis burtoni | reverse complement strand
TAGCGTAAAGCGCTTTGGGGTCCTTAGGGACTAAGTAAAGCGCTATACAAATACAGGTCATTTACCATTTATCATTTAAATCACTACATGGACTCAGGAACATTAAGAAATGATCATATATGAACACAGTTCGCCATGCAATCCATAACTGCAGTTAAAGCTCTATCATGGAATGAACAAGCTAAATGGGAACCGGATATAGAAGCACTGTTATCTTCTCAGTTAAGTTCAATTAAAACTGATCATGGCAAATTAGTCAAATTAGGAATTGGGAATCCTTTTCTGTGATCAGAAAAATTGAAATTGTTTTAACAATATCAGTGTTATTTGCTTTATGCACATAATGAGTTCAGATCAGTAGCGTCTGTGTTGGTTGGAGTGGTTGATTGATTGACTGATCAACAGGTCTTAAAATAATTATTTACCCCACTGTAATTATTTACCAGACTTCCCTGGTGAAGGCACAGTCTCCTCGACACGCTCACAGCTGCAGGAGAGAGAAATCATGTAAATGTATTTGCTCGGGTGAAAATCACCCAGCGATACTGTTCTAGGGTTAATCAGCTGGGGATTGAACCCCCAAGGGTCAACCCCACATAGCCCACACAACGTGTTTACACATGGCCCAAAGAATGACAGCCCTTTGGTGGCCCAGATCTGGTTTTCCAGAGGTAATCCACACATGGGCCAGCACAAGGCCAGTTGCAGACACACTGGTGGTCCCGTGCTGGCCCATGTGTGGGTTACCTCTGGAAAACCAGATCTGGGCCACCAAAGGGCCGTTATTCTTTGCAATATGTGGGCCATGTGTAAGTTGTGTGCAGCCACGGGCCAGTTGCAGACACACTGCTGGCCCTGTGCTGGCCCAGAACAGTTTCAGCTCTGGCCCCAGATGTCAGGCTAATGTGTACCTTAATCAAGCCACGTAATAACAACATGTGCCAGAACATAACAGTGCAAAAGTAACAGTATGAAACTCTGTTCAGACAGTGAATGGGCTGTTTCTTATAGAGCGCTTGTCTACTCTCCTGGATTACTCCAAGTGCTCCATACAACATGCCATATTCACACACTTCCCTCTAAACTGAGTGCTTCCTGACTACATTTATACATATTCAGAATCTTGACAGGCAGACTGGAAGAGCCAAAGATCAAACCACTAACCTTCTGATTAGTGGGTGACCTGCTCTACCTCCTGAGCTACAGCCACCCGGTGCTCAATGCGAGTAAACCCTCAATAGGTTTTGGAAACCTGTCAAACCTGCATTTGAAACATTGGCTACCATAGCAGTGTAGTATTGCAACATGGCATTTGGGTCTTCTAAATAAAATAGGAAAATAGGAACATACAACTGGTTGACATACACCCTGCTATGACACCAGTCAGTCAGAAGTGCCAGCTTGATACCGGATCCAGGCCAGACCTGTTTTCTATGAGCCTGGGCCACATAAACCAAACCACAATCGGGCCAGATGTGGCATGCCATCACATAAACAGTGCCATCTGCGTCAGGCCTGACCTGAATGACATACCATTTACCATACCAGAAGTCAGCCAGCAGTGCCGGCTTGTCACCAGATCTGGGCCAGACCTGTCTGCTATGTGGGACCCTGTCCACAACACAATGTACCTCTATAGCTCTTCCTGCAGGTGCTGGGCAGTGCCTCATGGATTAAGACCTGTCCACCAGATGATTTTGAGAAGTATTCCTTGTTCCTTATTGGAGTCAGGTCTCCATCATCAAAATTGCACATAGTCTGGCATCTCACCCAGGAACAACTTAACTAGAGGGACAATTATGACCTTCTAGTTTCTCCCAGGACATGCAAATCCTCCCAGGGATTTGCACACTGGACACACTGGAGAGATTAGGTTTGTTAACTGGCTTGGGAACACCTTAGAGTGCCCCCATAAGAGCTGGTGGAGCTGGATGTGATGAGGAGGGTTCAGGCATCTCTGCTTAGACTGCTGTCCCCTGCCATCTTTACTCGGATAAGTGGCAGAAGACAGATAGATGGATACTCTAACTAAGCACTCGAAGTACTGTTTACTACAAACCAATTCGCATACACTCAGTCCAAGCACTTTTTAATTATCATTCACCTGCATTGTGGGTAATGCCAGATAAGCCTTATACAAATAACACATCCAGATACAGATCAAACATTAAACTAAGTTGATATCTGTGTCAGACTGACTGTTATAACAATAGAATCATTGAACTATCAATAGCTGATTCTGTGGCCTCAAGATACATTGAACATAATCAATATTTTCCTTAACTACAGTTGGAAAGGTCAAAAATGTTACCCAGAATTAAAGCATAGTATCATTTTGGCATCTCCTGTTTGCAGAAAGTATTGACATTACATAAAGTGTCTTAAAAGACTCAAACCCTATTATTATAATCTGTAAGTGAAGATAAGATAACAGGGTTATTGGTCGTTATTACTATAACAAAAACATAATAAGGGGACCATTTGCATTGAGAGCAGCTTTTGTTTGGAATGGAGTTTTGAATCTGTTTTGAATGGAGTAGTTTGTGCACCAGCGTCCACACTGTTTCTATCAGTGTTATTGTTATGCTGCTGTGGTTGTTCCTGCAGTTCCCTGCCAGCTGAACCTGACTGGTCCAGAAGGTTACATCGAGGCTCCACCACACACCAATTCTGCTTTTTACTTTACAACTGACTGCAACTATATCGTCACTGTCTATACGGGCTATGGAGTGGAGGTCCAGGTAAGAAAAAGTTCAACATCCACCCAGGATATTTCGGTAGCTTACTGGATAAGCCTGATGTTAAATACTTTTGCCCAGCATACGTATGTACGTAATGGAAAATGACATACTTAGTGGTCTTAGCTATTGCAGTTTTAAGTAAACCCAAATCTAGGACTTGGAGATTAAACTTAAATAACAGCTTTATTGCTGAAGTTCAATGACTTAGGGAACACAAAACTCAGGCTTAAACTCTACCAGGGACGTTAAAAGTAGCAAAACTATTATTAGGAGATTAATAGGAAAGAGCACACAATCTGGGTTAGGACATATGATGACATGACAAGGAGCAAATGAAACCTGAAGATTTAAATACACATATAAGGTAAGGGCAGAGAGAAGACACCTTCAGCAGAATAGAATCCACCTACAACCAAAAAAGGCAGAACATGGACTGAGGGACTATCAAAATAAAACATAAACACAGCGTGACTATGACACATGAGCTTGACATAGACAAAAAGGTAAACAAACAGACTTCACAAAAAGACACATACATACAAATAGACGAAATACTAGGGAACTGATATTGGTGGAAGGGAACAGAGAATAAGACAGGAAGTACAGACTACTCACCCTGACACACAGACAGAAAGGGAAAGAAGCACGGACACAAGACTGACTACACAAGAAGGAGCGTAGAACACAGAGGAGGCATGATAATAGAAACCTAAAGACTAGATAACAAAACTAAGATCTGAGAATACAAATATTACAACTCTAAAAATAAATAAAACCTCAAACAAAATCTTAACCTTAGAATATTAAATAAACTAGAGTCAAAGTCCAAAGACATAAATACTGGATCACAGCCCCAGGACCATGACAATTAATTGTTTATGTGCTCTATAATTATAGTATAGTACTGTAAAAACTATTTCACAGTGTAAACGTTTTTATCAACATGTTCTTAAAAATATGCACAGTGACACACATTAAAAAATAAACTGTGTTTCAAATCAAACACAGAAACCATAGCAACTGTCACAAACCTGCAAAAATGTGCAGTGTGGATTCACAAGGAGATTGAGAATTGACTGACAAATGCCATAACAGTAATTTTTTACTGAAAGATGGAGGACCATCTCAACTTTCACAGTGTGCATGCTCAATCAGTGGGTTTTCTCTATTGTATGTTCTTGACTTAGACTGACTCGTGTTGTGACTTGATGTTATATTAAAAACAGTGAATTGAAAATAAATCTCCTCACTGACTTCATTATCCAAAGTAATTTTATCTTGGAAAGAAAGATGAGATGATATTTCAGAAGTGGGAGGACTACAAGAGAATGTTCTAAGAATGTTCAGGTTTATGAAATATTTCTGGTATATATTCTATTAAAATTCAAACATATGGAAGAAGAAGAAGAAGAAGAAGAAGAAGAAGAAGAAGAAGAAGGTGGTTCAGAGAAAGAAGGAAGGAAGATGGAAAAAGAATCATAGTGGAGCTATATTTTAAACATGGTCCGCAAATCACTCTCCTCTCAGAACAACTGATGCGTATGTTTTATGTCTTTGCAGACTGTGGTGAAAAATCAATATGTGAATTGAAGCTATTCATCTAACAAAAAGCCAATATTGTGCAATAAGTGTTTAAACAGTCAGACAAGGACAATTTAAACACAAATGTACAATACTGACATGTATGCAGAATCATTGCATGCAGGACAGCAGCACAATGTCTGTATGAATAAAAACTAAGCCTGCATCACAGGTTGCCGATACAGTATTGATTATACTGTCAACATGGTACCCTCTTACAAAGACAACCTTTTTAAATGGCTAAACAGCATGTTTTTGTAGATCACACTCACAGTTAGGTGCAGACATGTATAGAGTACAACAGAATTGTAGGCATTTACGCTCAAGCGATATTTTGAAATATAATGCTAGGAATAGTTTTAATTTATCAGGGAATTTCTTTTGGCTTTTTAGTTAAGTCACTGAGAAGCTACTCAGTGACTTAACTAAAAATAATTCAATTAATTTCAATTTTATTTATGCAGCGCCAAATCACGACAACAGTCACTTCAAGACACTTTATGTTATAAGGTAGACCCTACAATAATACATACAGAGAAAAACCCAACACTCACATGACCCATTGTAAGCACTTTGGTGACAGTGGGAAGGAAAAACTCCCTTTTAACAGGAAGAAACCTCCGGCAGAACCAGGCTCAGGGAGGGCGGAGCCATCTGCTGCGACCGGTTGGGGTGAGAGAAGGAAGACAGGGTAAAAGACATGCTGTGGAAGAGAGACAGAGATTAATAACAAGTATGATTCAATGCAGAGAGGTCTATTAACACATAGTGAGTGAAGAAGGTGACTGAAGAAGAAATACTCAATGCATCATGGGAATCCCCAGCAGCCTACGCCTATTGCAGCATAACTAAGGGAGGATTCAGAGTCACCTGATCCAGCCCTAACTATATGCTTTAGACAAAAGGAAATTTTGAAGTCCAGTTTAAGCCTAATACAAGACTAAATCAGTTACATGTGTGCAGATATTCAGAGTTGGACTCCAATAATTTTTCAAAATTTAACGTTGTTATCAATGACCCAAAACCAAAAGTAAGGGTGCGGTTTTTCAGTTTTTATCATTCAAAGATTTTTTTTTTGTACTTGCCTATAATTAAAACATAGACTATTCAACACTAAAATTTGGAATGTATTTAAGTGATAGGTTTGTAGCTTGAACCCATCCGCTGGAACGTTGAAGACAATATAATTACACTGCAAAGCAAGACACAAGTAGGCAAGCTTCTTCATGTTTCTCGTGCACGGGAGAGAACCGGACAGGCACCGTTCCTTCGCTTGACCCCAGTTGCTCTCGTCCGTTCTCCCGTACCACTGTTCTTTTATTGAGGTTACATGAATATGCATAAGTTCATTAACATATGACGTCTACATACACACAAAGAGTACCTTGCCTGTGTGTGTGTGTGTGTGTGTGTGTGTGTGTGTGTGTGTGTGTGTGTGTGTGTGTGTGTGTGTGTGTGTGTGTGTGTGGTGTTTGACTGCTGATCAAAGGGTCAAACATCCTTGGTCAGGAAGAGGGTAGCCTCCCCCTCACCCTAGATGGTTCATCCTAGATAACACGGTGAGGAAGTCCTGCAGTTCATCTAAACAAAGAGCACTTAGACTAGAACAGACGCAACTACGTTAATCCTACCATAAAACAATAAGACACGGTATGACCTCTCATGCTCCCAAAGTGCTGTCTAATACACACAAAGTTTGCAGACTATCAAGGATCAAAACCTCTACCAATCTACAACTAATTACAAAACTCTAAGCATATATAAGTAAATATTTCTAAGCATAAATGACAATCAACAATACAAATCTAACATAAGAGAAAAGGAAAAGGAGCCAGTACAGAAGTCAGTACAGACTATTGTTAACTTACTATACGGTAACAAGATTCTAAGAAGTGACAATACCATGGCCTACCTTGAAAAGCAATGAACAGAACCAAAGTCTTAGGAAAAGCAACTAATTTATTAAATAGTTTTATATGAAGCACTCCAAGAGGGTAGCATGACAGATGTTTACTTTGATTACGCAAACGTTGAAGTAGACAATGGATAATAGGTATTGATTTGTAAATAACTGGACATAAATAACTTCAGCATTTTATACAATGTTATATTATACTGTAGTATATTACTTACTAACTATGCAGCTCATTATTTGATATAACAGTAGTTTCTTTAAAGATATAACAAATTTGGGGGTCAATGTGAATGAAAGGCAGACATGACATTTAAGAGTAAGATCAGAGATCAAATGTGATTTAGATAAAAATTGTAATGTGATTTTACAATCACCATTTACCAGTGTCATTTCCTAAATATTGCCTATACAAATAAAGGGATTTTAAGTATAGTTTTAAAGACAAAGTTTTTTAAAAGTTAATCTTTAATTTCAAATCTACTGACCTTGAAGTAGAGGTCAGAGGTCGACTATGACAAGATACATTAGATGTTTATCCAGTATGCTCTATACAATGAAAAAACAAACCATAATTGTAAGAATCATAACTTCTAAGTTAAAGGCTTGGGCTCAGCTATAATGCTGAAACCTTTTGGGCTTTTGTGTTTAAGCCAGAATGACATGCATGCATACATTCAAATGCAACCAAAAACACAACCTCCTTGGCAAAGATTCTTTTTTAAAGTTAAGCATAAAGCAAGTACAAGACAGCCAAGACTGTAGCAGTTTGTCTATGTGAAAGTTCAGGGCATCATTGTCCAGTGCTCCACTTGCAATATAAGTTGGATTGTAGATAGGGGGTGTGGTGTAATTGCATTGTATAGCAGATGTTAATGTAGCCGGTCAGTGTAGTTAGGCTGATGGCAGCTAGAGGGCGAGACCTGGTGTGTTTCTGTATAGAATGTTATGTTATGTGGGGGCAGAGCAAGAACAAGAAAATAAAGTGTGGTTATGAATCGTACAGTGGACCCGCGTATAATTGAATAACACGACATGGTGTCAGAAGTCCTGTACTGATCCATATAACCTCGACTGAACGAACCTGTGTCTGGCGGAGCTCGCGGAATAACGAGGGGAGAATATGGCGGATGAGACTGCACAGAGAGCACCGGCGGGGCCGAGCGCGACATTCAGCATCCAGCCACCGGAATCCTTCGACTTTTCAAAACCGCAGGAGTGGTCCAAATGGATACGGAGGTTCGAGAGATTCCGTCTCGCCAGTAA
>NW_024582588.1:0-12173 GCF_018398535.1 Haplochromis burtoni | reverse complement strand
GGTTCACCCTAGATAACACGGTGAGGAAGTCCTGCAGTTCATCTAAACAAAGAGCACTTAGACTAGAACAGACGCAACTACGTTAATCCTACCATAAAACAATAAGACACGGTATGACCTCTCATGCTCCCAAAGTGCTGTCTAATACACACAAAGTTTGCAGATTATTAAGTATGATCAAAACCTCTACCAATCTACAACTAATTACAAAACTCTAAGCATATATAAGTAAATATTTCTAAGCATAAATGACAATCAACAATACAAATCTAACATAAGAGAAAAGGAAAAGGAGCCAGTACAGAAGTCAGTACAGACTATTGTTAACTTACTATACGGTAACAAGATTCTAAGAAGTGACAATACCATGGCCTACCTTGAAAAGCAATGAACAGAACCAAAGTCTTAGGAAAAGCAACTAATTTATTAAATAGTTTTATATGAAGCACTCCAAGAGGGTAGCATGACAGATGTTTACTTTGATTACGCAAACGTTGAAGTAGACAATGGATAATAGGTATTGATTTGTAAATAACTGGACATAAATAACTTCAGCATTTTATACAATGTTATATTATACTGTAGTATATTACTTACTAACTATGCAGCTCATTATTTGATATAACAGTAGTTTCTTTAAAGATATAACAAATTTGGGGGTCAATGTGAATGAAAGGCAGACATGACATTTAAGAGTAAGATCAGAGATCAAATGTGATTTAGATAAAAATTGTAATGTGATTTTACAATCACCATTTACCAGTGTCATTTCCTAAATATTGCCTATACAAATAAAGGGATTTTAAGTATAGTTTTAAAGACAAAGTTTTTTAAAAGTTAATCTTTAATTTCAAATCTACTGACCTTGAAGTAGAGGTCAGAGGTCGACTATGACAAGATACATTAGATGTTTATCCAGTATGCTCTATACAATGAAAAAACAAACCATAATTGTAAGAATCATAACTTCTAAGTTAAAGGCTTGGGCTCAGCTATAATGCTGAAACCTTTTGGGCTTTTGTGTTTAAGCCAGAATGACATGCATGCATACATTCAAATGCAACCAAAAACACAACCTCCTTGGCAAAGATTCTTTTTTAAAGTTAAGCATAAAGCAAGTACAAGACAGCCAAGACTGTAGCAGTTTGTCTATGTGAAAGTTCAGGGCATCATTGTCCAGTGCTCCACTTGCAATATAAGTTGGATTGTAGATAGGGGGTGTGGTGTAATTGCATTGTATAGAAGATGTTAATGTAGCCGGTCAGTGTAGTTAGGCTGATGGCAGCTAGAGGGCGAGACTGGTGTGTTTTTGTATAGAATGTTGTGTTATGTGGGGGCAGAGCAAGAACAAGAAAATAAAGTGTGGTTATGAACCGTACAGTGGACCCGCGTATAATTGAATAACACGACATGGTGTCAGAAGTCCTGTACTGATCCATATAACCTCGACTGAACGAACCTGTGTCTGGCGGAGCTCGCGGAATAAACGAGGGGAGAATATGGCGGATGAGACTGCACAGAGAGCACCGGCGGGGCCGAGCGCGACATTCAGCATCCAGCCACCGGAATCCTTCGACTTTTCAAAACCGCAGGAGTGGTCCAAATGGATACGGAGGTTCGAGAGATTCCGTCTCGCCAGTAATTTGAACGTCAGCTCGGAGGAAAACCAAGTCAACACGTTGATTTACTGCATGGGAGACGAGGCGGACGATGTGCTTCGCGGTCTGAGTTTAACAGCGGAGCAAAGGACAACGTACGAGGGGGTACGTGATGGTTTCCAGGCTTTTTTCATTGTGAAGAAAAATGTGATCTATGAGCGCGCCAAATTCAATATGCGCCGACAGGGAGACAATGAGACAGTGGATGCTTTTGTGACAGCACTGTATGCGCTAGCAGAACATTGCAACTATGGAGTGCTACATGATGAGCTGATACGTGATAGGCTCGTTGTCGGTCTCACGGACAAACGGCTGTCAGAACGCATGCAGCTTGACCCAGATTTGACTTTGCAGAGGGCTATCAACATGGCGAGGCAAAGTGAAGAGGTAAAGCGACAACAATCCTCCTTGCGAGGTGACTCTAGAGCTGAGGCTAGCGATGCTAAGTCAGTAGATAGAGTGCATAAAAGCAGTCGTAAGCCTGTTAGAACCAAACCGCTCCAGACTGATAGTTGTCAAGCTAAAACACGTGGATTCCGAGAAGACGGCAAAAAAGGGCCAACCTGTCAGAAATGTGGTGGCGCTCCATCCCATTCAAAGCAGGATTGTCCAGCGAATGAAATGAAATGCCATGCATGTGGGAAAAAAGGACATTACAGGCGTGTATGCAGGGCACCAAAAACAGTGCATGAGGTTGAAGAGGATGAACATGGTTTGTTCCTGGGCAGTGTTAAGTGTGAGGGTGAGCCGTGGACTGTCGACTTAAGCATAAACAACAAAAACGTGTAATTTAAAATTGATACAGGTGCCGATGTGACAGTCCTACTACCCCTTAAGGTGTTTAAGGAGCTCTACAGACACAACCACCCCCCAGTCTCCACAAACCAACCAAGGCTCTGCTGGGTCCCGGGAGGAGTCGTTTGGATGTCGTTGGTGTCAGTGAGCTTGTACTGAGGAAGGGAGACAAAGAAATACTTGAGGATGTCTTTGTCATCAGACACCTGCACACTGCTTTGCTGGGGAGACCTGCCATTAGCAAGCTGGAGCTTGTGGCCCGTCTGGAGAGCATAACTATAGAGACGCTTAAAAAGTGCTACCCAAAGCTGTGCAGTGGTCTCGGTGAAGTACGTAACCTGTACGACATCAAACTGAAACCTGGAGCTCAACCTTTTTCCTTGAAGACGCCACGGAGAATCCCATTGCCTCTGATGGACAAAGTTAAGCAGGAGCTGGCCCGTATGGAAAAACTAGGGGTGATCAGCAGGATTGAGGAGCCAACTGATTGGTGCTCAGGCATGGTGGTACCGAAGAAGACAGAAGATGTACGCATATGTGTCGACCTTACACACCTCAATGAGTCTGTGTGTCGAGAGAAGTACATACTGCCATCGGTGGAGGAAAATTGGGCAGATTGGCTGGTGCCAGCATATTCAGCAAGCTGGACGCTAATATGGGGTTTTGGCAGATACCTCTGACGGAAAGCCAAATACACCACGATCGTGGCTTAAGAGTTGGGAGTTCGCCTTGTAATCGGAAGGTTGCCGGTTCGAGCCCCGGCTTGGACAGTCTCGGTCATTGTGTCCTTGGGCAAGACACTTCACCCGTTGCCTACTGGTGGTGGTCAAAGGGCCCTTGGCGCCAGTGTCCGGCAGCCTCGCCTCTGTCAGTGCGCCCCAGGGTGGCTGTGGCTACAATGTAGCTTCCATCACCAGTGTGTGAATGTGTGTGTGAATGGGTGGATGACTGGATATGTAAAGCGCTTTGGGGTCCTTAGGGACTAGTAAAGCGCTATATAAATACAGGCCATTTACCATCATGACACAACATGAAGCTAACTTCTTCATAACACACCTTATTACTGACAACGTTGGCGTGGGCCGTTATAGTACTCATACAACTATCCACGTTTGGTATAGACTGCCCTTCGGGATTGCTTCAGCACCGGAGCATTTCCAGAACAGGATGGTCACAGAGGTCACAGATGGTATGGAAGGGGTGGTTTGCCACATGGACGACGTGCTGGTCTGGGGCAGAACGCAGGAAGAGCATGACTCTCGCCTACACGCTGTGCTGGGCAGGATCCAAAAAGCTGGCATCACCCTAAACATTAACAAGTGCGACATCGCGAAACAGCAGGTGACGTTTTTAGGGCATGTTCTCTCAGCCAGCGGTATCAGCCCTGACCCAAGCAAGACCCAGGCTGTGAGGGAGATGAAGGAGCCACAAAGTGTGAGTGAGTTAAGGAGCTTTCTGGGAATGGTTAACCAGCTTGGAAAGTTTATCCCACAGCTCGCAGAGAAGGACAAACCTCTAAGAGACTTACTGTCTAAGAAAAACTGCTGGAGATGGGACATTGACCAGGCTAGAGCATTTCAGAACCTGAAAGATGCGCTCACATCACCGCCAGTGTTGGCCATGTATGACCCAAGCCGTGACTGCAAGGTGTCAGCGGACGCATCATCGTATGGCTTAGGGGGTGTGTTGCTTCAAAGATGGGACGAGGAGTGGAGACCCGTTGCCTACGCGTCACGCTCCCTCACTGCAACAGAACAGAGATACGCTCAGGTTGAAAAGGAGGCTTTAGGTCTGACCTGGGCTTGTGAGCGGTTCCACAACTTTCTTATTGGCAAACACTTTCAAATGGAGACAGACCATAAGCCGCTGCTAAGTCTGCTGGGGGCACAAACTCTGGATGCGCTCCCTCCCAGAATTCAACGCTTTAGGATGCGCCTCATGCGATATTCCTACTCGATTTCGCATGTACCAGGCAAACACCTGTGGACAGCTGACACGCTCTCACGATCTCCAGTGAAAGCAAAAGAAACACTTCAAGACAAGGAGTTGTTGGAGAGCACAAATATTTACGTGGACATGTTGATGGACAATCTGCCAGCTAGCAACAATTTCTTGGAGCAGCTGAGAGAAGAGCTGAAGAGGGACAGCATATGTGCTCGCGTGATGCAGCTGTGTGAGGAAGGATGGCCCACACATTTCAACAGCGAACCAGCGATAAGACTGTACTGGGCAGAACGGGCGTTCCTCACCGTACATGATGGTCTGCTAATCAAAGGGGACAGGTTGGTTATACCTGCAACTATGAGAAATGATGTGCTCACCAGACTACACGAAGGTCACCAGGGAGTGGTTAAGTGCAGACAGCGAGCACGACAGTCGGTTTGGTGGCCAGGGCTACGCCAGCAGATAAATGAGCTTGTCCTTAACTGTCGGACATGTTGCCAAGTGAGAGAAAACCACACAGAACCGCTGATGCCATCACAGTATCCGGGGCGGCCGTGGCAAAAGCTAGGAGCTGATCTGTTTATGCTGAGAGGGAAAACCTACAGTACCTTCTTGTTGTGGATTATGTCTCAAGATTTGTTGAGATTGCCCCTCTCACACCTTCAAGGTCAGAGGATGTGATCCATCATCTCAAAGGGATTTTTGCACATCATGGGATCCCCGAGCAGCTGGTAACAGATAATGGGCCACAGTTTTCGGGGGCAGCTTTTGAGACATTTGCAAAAGTATATGGCTTCCGTCATATCACAAGCAGCCCGAAATATCCCCAAAGCAATGGCGAAGCTGAACGAGCAGTTAAGATTGTCAAGAATCTATTGCGGAAAGCTGTTGATCCACACTTGGCTCTGCTTGCTTACAGAGCCAACCCACTGCAGAATGGTTATAGTCCAGCCCAACTCTTGATGGGGAGACGGCTTCGCACCACGGTGCCAATACTGCCATCTCTGCTTGACCCCGCACTTCCTGATAGTGTGGTTGTCACCCAGAGGGAAAAGGAGAGGAGGACTAGAGAGGCACAGTCATATAACCTTCGTCGTCGTGCACGCAGCCTTGATAGGCTTACTCCAGGCCAAGAAGTGTAGATAACAGACCAGAGAGCCAGCGGCACCGTTATTGGCAGCCACTCCACACCACGATCATATCTCGTGGAGGGACCTCGTGGGACAATTAGGCGGAATCGTCGGCATCTTGTTCCCATGAAATACTCTCCAGACCAAACTGAGAGCAATAATGGGGAGCCAGAATCTGCAGAAGCCGGGGAGCAGTGCTCCACGGACATGCCAGAGCCAGTTTCTCCAGAGCTTCCATCTACACCCAGAACCAGATCCGGAAGAGTGGTTGTGAGACCAACCAGATTGGACTTGTGACGGATCAGATGGAAAGGACAGTTTTACACAAGAATACCCCTCTTTCGTAGTATTGTTTGCACAGTAAGGGTAAAAGTGTAAAAGCTAAAAGGTTGTCATTTTCAAATATGCATGTTCAGAAGTTGGGAAATGCAGGGGGTGTGACGAGTTAGCATGTAAGAATTTGTGTTACTTAACGGGTTAATTGGAGTTAAGATTTTCGTTATATAGTATTCCTTACAGGTAAGCGCAGGACCAGACCTTCCAGCCACAAAGGCAGAATAACCCTCTAAGGTCTGGTGAGTCAATGGTAGTCTACCCATTGATTCTAGAAAGGGGAGATGTGGTGTAACTGCATTGTACAGTAGATGTTAATGCAGCCAGTCAGTGTAGTTAGGCTGATGGCAGCTAGAGGGCGAGACCGGTGTGCTTTTGTATAGAATGTTATGTTATGTGGGGGCAGAGCAAGAACAAGAAAATAAAGTGTGGTTATGAATCGTACAGTGGACCCGGGTATAATTGAATAACACGACAGGGGGCAAGGTTTAATAAGAATATTTTCTTCTTCCTGCTCCTTTTCACACATGGTTGCAGTGCTTTACTGATAGAAAGTGTGGTTGGTTGGTCTGAAAGAACTAACTGTGGAAACTGTTGTACCAAGTGTGAAATAAATAAATAAATGAAATGAATGAATGAACAATGTCTCAATCCAGTCAATCCAGTCAATACTCTATTTGCAAATAGTGCTAATGCAAAATGGACCCATTGATTACCCAGTGTTTTATCTCATCAGTTCCAAGAATATTCCCTCTAATGGTTTAAAAGTTATTAAGGTGTTTTCTTGCAAATTTTAGATGAGCTCCACTAATAGTGTTTTTCACTTTACCAATCTTCCATGGATTCCATTTAACCCAGTGTCTTTCAGAGAATGGAGTCATAAAAACTAGGCTTTAGTGTTTGGAATTTAATGTCATTGTCAGGTTGGGTTAGGAGGACCCAAGAATGCAGTCAGGGAAGCAGCAGGAGGTCAAATTCAAGGCGTGCCCTTTAATGAGGCTGAACAGGCAAGAGACGAACATAACATGGGATGGGAACACAGATGGAGCACACTAGACAAGGCAGAAGAAGCAGAGCTGAACAGAAAGCACACAGGACAAGAGAATAAAACAGGAAACACAATCACTGAGATGCAGACTGACTAGATACAGGGAATAGAGTGATGGGATGAAAAAGTGTGAGACAGCAAGGGACAAGTGACGGCGAGAGAGCAACACAGAAACATCACTGGGGAAACGGCCAACTAAACCTCGAGACAACTAGGAAACATAAGTCACACAGAGAACATAACAATCATGATTAAACAAGCCACAAAATCCATAAACACAAAACACTGGGTCAACAACGCAGGCATCTTAACAGTAATCTAAAAAGTAAATACAAAATTGTTCTAGTTATTTCGGATTCTAGTTATTTCACAACTTGATCCTGCATGCTAGCAAGATTTTTACAAAGCTTTGAATTGTGGCTGTTCAAAACACTTTATAATACTGCTGTAAAAGTTTAAGAATAACATATATTACAAAATAACCTCAGTAATAAACCACTTTCTTTCTTTCGTTAGATGAAACTACATTAAGATAAAGTGTCATATGTAGATGTATATACACTATCTCTATAGATATAGTTACTTTTTTTTTTTTCAAAGTATAAGGCACACTTAAAATCCTGTGCTTGTCTGTGAAGGTTCTCAGTCATATCCAGGTCATCGTACTCTTTTTTTTTTTTTTTTTTTTTTTTTTTGCCTGTCCCGTTTGGCTCTTTTGCCATCAGAATTGTTGTCTAAAGGCAAAGAAAGATGCCCAACGGATTTACTTTACCAAATTGACCATCCCAGCCTTGCCGTAATGGTCCATTTGATTCACCTTTTATTGTTTATTTTATTTTCACTTACTGAATACGGGACAGACTTGACTGGGGGAAAGAAGGGGAGAAAGAAAGAGGGAAAGAGAAACAGCTGAGAAGAGGGACGGGGGAGAAGGGCAAAAAACAAAAACCAACAGAATGAGCAGAAAAAAAAAGAAAAAAAAATGCATATATCAATCACCTGGATCACCTGCTGAGAAAGAAAAAAGAACAAGCAGAAGAGAACAAGAGTAATAGAATAAACAACATCACAATGATATATGGGAATATGACAGTAAATACTAAATATTAAACATTATTGTGCAGCACATAAGATCAACAGAACACAGTGTGCTTTGAGGTAGGAGCCAAAAAGGGTGTAGTTTGTGGGTGTGATCACCCGTGTGTACACCTGTGAGCATGGACGCGTTTGTTTTTTTGTTTTTTAAAAGGTTCCTTCATGTAATGATCTGCTAGAGGGTGTCACGGTCCGGGGCAGCGGCCATGTGAAGAGTGGAAAGGAGGACTCGAAATGCAGCACTTCTCAGATGTGAAGGCGATTTATTGACAATATCAAACATAAAGTGGAGATGGCAAAGCAGAACTAAGGATGAACTAAACTGGGATAAACTACACAGAGGAGTGGCAAACCTGAACATGAAGGGAGAACAGCAGGGAGAACAGCAGGGAGAGCACGCAGAGGATTACACCAGGTATGAACACAGACGACGCGACGAGGAGCAGAGGAAAACACACACTATAAGTACACAGAGAGACACTGGGAAATCACACACAGGTGGGAGACACAGCTGGACCTGGTTAACCTGACGAGACAGGGGAACACTGACACCAGGGACCAATAGAGGGAGCACAAACCCAAAACCCAGTATCTAAAATCCCAAAACACAAACCATCCCAAAACAGCCATGAATAATAATGAAAGTAATAACAATAAAGAACACAAACACAAAGTCACCGAGTCATGGTCGCAGGACCATGACATAGAGGGTGTGGGGGGGGCCACAGCCCTGTCCTCCAGGGCATGAAGCAGGTATGGAGGAGATCAAAACTCCAGACATCCAGAGGCCCCCAGAACACAAGAGACCAAGGAAGACCAACAGAGGGGCAGCCGCGCCACTGTCCCAGAAAGAGCTGAGGAGAGTCCCAGATGAGGGCTCACTCAGCAGCCGCGGAGCAGAAGCCAGGGGGAGTTGCAGTGACGCGCCCGTGAGCTCCGCCGGCAGCCAGCTGTGCCTGAGTGACCGAGCCCCAGGCCGAGAGGCCGGGGGCACCCCACCTCCGAAGTGGCCCGAGCGAGCCCCAGGCTCCAGGCCCCGATAAGCGGCCGCCAAGGAGTGAGCCGGTGTGTACCTGGACGCCCATCCCCGGACACAAAGAACCACCAACGCACCGATGTCTGAGGGAGTCCGCCACTGGCAGGGGAAGTGGTGGTAGGGGGAGATAGGCCTCCAAACCTTGGAGGGCCTAAGATGTCCCCAGAGAGGTGGCGCCTGACACCCAACCTGACATATAGACACAGAAATACAGGCACACACATATACAAACATCCATTCCCACCCTCATGCTCTCATATACACTTACTCCACACTCAACCAACGTGGAGACAGACATAAAGAGACGCTGTACACACGATCACACTCCCCAAGCGTACTCTAAGCCCCGGGTCTAGGTACCCTTGCCCCTGGAGGGGGGGAACTGCACCCAGACCCAGGTGGTGTTACCCTTTTCCCTGCGGTGGGGGGAGGCAGACCGCCCCGACTCCGCAGCAGCAGGGAGGCCCCACACTCCAGACCGCAGTCGGACGGCCAACTCCTCCTCCTAGCCCCCCCGCTCCAGCAGGTCGCAGAGAATGGGGGTGAGAGAAGACTCCAAACCTCCCTCCACCCGCTCATTGTAGTGTTGATGCATGTGTGTTCTAAGGTGCATTTAAAACCCAGGAGGGCATGGAGCTACCTGCCAGAGAGCAGCAGGTAAGCGCATGGTCCCTCCTGCTAGCCCTCAATGTCTACGTGTATTTAAAATTGAGAGGTGGGCAACGACGCCAGGGGTGAGGTGTACACCCTGATGGTACTTTGGACTCCGTGTATCGTGCCCACCCCCAAGATCCTATATGTATGTGTAATGAGAGTGTGAGTAATGTGAATGTCTAAGTTGTGGGATAAAATTGAGGCAGAGGCAGCCAGAAGGGGACAGGGGGGGGGGTAGCCTCCTCTGCACCCTGGTGACATACCCCTACTCCAAGGCCCTGCATGTGTGGGTGGTTGTGGTGGAGCGGGAAGAGGGAGGCAGCTGGAGATGGGGAGGGAAGGAAGGGAGGGGCAGGTGACCCCTCCCTGGGGCCAGCTCCCCCGCTGACCCCAGTAGGCACCCCCATACTCCGCGACCCGCCAGGGAAAGGGGGCCCAGGCCCATCCAGACCGGGGCCCAGTGCAGCAGCGCCTCCCGGCCCCACAGAGCCCGGGACAGTCCACCCAACCCCACCACAGAGAAAACTGCACCCACCCCACCATCCACTCATCTTCCAGACTACATAAGACAATAAACACCCAGGCTGAGATCTTCCTCCACCTCTCCTGTATCTCCCCCTCCTGCAGAGAGAGCTCCTGAGGAGAGGAAAGCTCCTGCAAGATGTGACAATCTCCCCCACCAGTTGAAGAGCCCCCCAGGTGGCTCGATGCACCGGCGGCACCCTGCTCCAGGGCTGGGCCCCCATGCACCCACCCGCCCACAACCCCGGCAACACACCAACCAGGACCCAAGCCCCCGAGGCCCGGCCCGGGCCCCAGCCCAGAGACGGAGCGCCCCCAGAACCTCACGCCCATCCCGGACCCACCCAGGGGCAGCCAGGCTACCAGGTCAGTAACCCACGTCCGTCAGCACAGACCCTCCCCTAGCCCCGCTGCACGCAGCCGCGAGGAAACAGTCACCTGAGAGCCAACAGAGCCCCTAACCGGACATGACCGCTACCCCGGGTTGAGCCCCCCAAGGAAGATGCCTCCGGGGAACCCCCCGACGCCCTAAGCCTGTCCCTACCCCCACACCAATCACAACAGTGAAGGCGGGACCAAACTATGACCCCCCACCCCCACTAGGTGATGGAGCTGATCAAAGGAGCCCAGAGCAATTGATCTGATGTGGTGGCAGAGGCTGTATCAAGACTAATGTAATCTAATAGATAATTTCTATATTGGTTAGAATTAAGATTATTTTTATTTTTCCAGTTCATGAGGACTGTTTTCTTGGCTATGCATAGGGCAGTGAAAACCATATGGGCGATATTCTTTTCTGAAGTGACATTATCTAAGCTGCCCAACAAACACACTAAGGGGGAAGTTGGAATGTTACATTTCAGACACTTCGATAAGTCTTCACATATCTCGCGCCAAAACTTCTGAACTGGTGGACAGAACCAAAGAGCGTGGATATAATTGTCCGGTGAATTGGTTTGGCAGTGTGAGCAGTTGTTGGTAGACGTAAAGCCCATCTTGAACATCCGATGACCTGTATAGTGCACTCTATGTAATATTTTGTATTGAATTAATTGAAGACTGGGATTTCTAATTAGATGAAAGGTTTTTAAGCAAATCTGAGACCAGAAGTTTAGGTCTAAGTTAACTGATAAATCCGCTTCCCATTTTGCAATAGGAAGTGATATTGATTCATCTGTTTTAGAAAGCATTCTGTATATTTTGGATAGTAATTTGGGGGTTTTAAGAGTAAGAAATTGAACCACACTTGGTGGTGTTTGTAGTTCAACTTGACCCGGTTTAAATTTCTTTTTTACTATGGATTTAATTTGTTGATATTCTAAAAATCTTTTCTTGTTGATCCCATATTGTGTAACTAGTCTGTCAAATGAAATAAATTCTGTTCCTTCTAGTATATGTTCTAAATATTTGATTCCTTTACCACTCCAATCTGAAAAGTTTATCATATTATTGTTTTGTAATATGTCAGGGTTGTTCCAGATAGGTGTACGTTTGCATGGGATTAATGAAGACGCCGTCAATTTTAGAAACTCCCACCATGCTGTCAGAGAAGAGCTCCGATCGTATGTAAGGAGCTCGGAAAGAAAAGCGTCTGAACTTCTTTAAGTTGCTTGAAGCGTTTTACCTCTCATCCGAGAAGCTTCTTCAGTTCTGAACTGAAGGACTTGATGCGACGTCATCCTCTTCTTTCAGTTCTATCAATTCAATTCAATTCAATTTTATTTATATAGCGCCAAATCACAACAAAAGTCGCCTCAAGGCGCTTCATAGATACAGAGAAAAACCCAACAATCATATGACCCCCTATGAGCAAGCACTTTGGCGACAGTGGGAAGGAAAAACTCCCTTTTAACAGGAAGAAACCTCCGGCAGAACCAGGCTCAGGGAGGGGCGGGGCCATCTGCTGCGACCGGTTGGGGTGAGAGAAGGAAGACAGGATAAAAGACATGCTGTGGGAA
>NW_024582587.1:1021213-1040877 GCF_018398535.1 Haplochromis burtoni | reverse complement strand
ACGTCGGTGGTGGCCATGCGGAGATTTCCGCCGTTTAAATAATGCCACGGAGAATGACCGTTACCCCATCCCCCACATTCAGGATTTTTCTGCCAATCTCGCCGGAACGTCGATTTTTTCTAAAATTGACTTGGTGCGGGGGTATCACCAGGTTCCCGTGCGCCGAAGACGTTCCTAAAACCGCTGTCATTACCCCCTTCGGCTTGTTCGAGTTTTTGCGCATGCCGTTTGGCCTGAAAGGTGCCGCCCAGACCTTTCAGCGGCTGATGGACTCCGTTTTGCGTGGGCTGCCGTTCGTTTTTGTTTATCTGGACGATATATTGGTGGCCAGCTGCTCAGCGAGCCAGCACGAGTCCCATCTGCGCCAGGTTTTCCAGCGTTTGGCAGCGCACGGCCTGATCATCAACCCTTCCAAGTGCCAGTTTGGGTTGCCTGTTCTGGATTTCCTCGGGCACCGCATTTCCGCTGAAGGTGTGGTTCCGTTGCCCGACAGAGTCCAGGCCGTTTCGGCTTTCCCGCGTCCCACGTCGGTTAAAGCGTTGCAGGAGTTCTTGGGGATGATAAATTTTTACAACCGCTTTCTCCCCAGAGCTGCCCACCTGCTACAGCCACTCTATGCTGCCTTAAAAGGTAAAACAGCCAATGACTGGCTGCCGGAACGCGTCCGTGCGTTTTCCGCAGCCAAGTCTGTGCTGGCTGACGCCGCCCTGCTGGCCCACCCGCTTCCGTCGGCGGAGATTGCGTTGACCACCGACTCAAATAAATTTAGTTGATCAGCGTTTATACATCAAAAGTACTGGTAACTTACTTAAATTGAGTTCTAATAACAAATTGATTAAAAATTGAGTTCAGCCTACTTAATATTTTTAATTAAACACAATATTAAATACGATATTTTACAGCAGGGATGGGTATCGAAACCCGGTTCTTGCACCATTAAACCTAATGTCTGAGTAAAGGACCAACCAATCACACAACTGGCTCCGCCCTGTCTCTCTTGATTGACAGACAAAGTCATTCTGCTGAAAAGTCGCATTATGAAATAAATAGGCCAAAACGGGATTTTGAAATAAAGACTGACTTTGAAAAAAGGTCATTTTGGAATAAAAACGGCTGGAAATAAATAAAATGCCTCAGGAATAATCTCTGTTATTGTGAAAAATAATGACCATGAAATAATATTTCACAATAATAAGTAAATTTATATAGCAGAATGTAATATATTTCACAATAATGAGCATTTTTTTCAAAATGTGTTCCATTATTTCACAATATCATTCTCACATTACATATCTGTGTCTTATTTATTCACATAGTTATTTATTTCATCTTGACCTATTTATTTATTTAATTTTGAACACTTTGGAGTTCCATACAGGGCAACTTGCAATACTTGCAAAGTGGATATTTCATTTAAGGGAGGAAACACTACGAATATGCAAAAGCATTTGCTCACAAAACACGCGATGACCTTAAATGAATGTCGTGTTTTTAATTCCGCTCCGGACTCGTGAATCTCAACCCAGCAGCAGCGGTAACGTTTGCACGTCCTCTCCCGTTAATGCAGCAGGTAAATAATCAACTAACAGTGCATATTATGTTAGCGCGATCTGCCTTATTACAAAACCTGCCATTACTGTGCATTTAGGTGACCATGATGAGAGAGACAGACAGAGTCTGGCTGGCTCAGATGCTGGCAGTTCTTGCTGCAGTCTACCGGTAGCGTCTCCTTTCAGGCCAGGATAGACGAATGTCACCGAGCAGTGACTAAGTTTATGGTAAAAGGCTTGAACCCATTTGCCACAGCAGATGCCCTCGATTTACGGTAAGTGAATGTGTTTAATTGTAGGCAGGGACATTACTGGATATTCTTGTGTAATTGCTACAGAATAATTTATGTTATACTTTGTTATTGCTACAGAAGAATATTTATTTTATTATTTTACATTTACAATTTTTTTTCCTGGGGACCCTGTGACACCCCATTGAAGAGCCGTAGGCTGGATCTCTTAAGATCTCACTGTTGGGTTTGTAAGGCCATGTTACTCCTAAATTTCTATCTTGTTCAAAGAGAAGATATAAAACAAAGTTCTAAGCTAATCGACCTTAGTGTTCTCCTTTTTAAAAAATAAGAATCGATAAGAGAATCGATAAAGTATTATATCGTTAAACAGAATCGAAAATGAAATCGGAATCGTGAAAATCTTTTCAATACCCATCCCTACCAGTCAGCCTCCACTCCGTGTACTTTAAATCTTATCACTCCCATTTTCCCCTGAAGACACTGAATGGATGGGTGGATGGATGGACAGCATAATTGTTTATATGAAATTTGCAGTGTTTTTTGGTATTAGTGTAATATTGCAGCTAGCTTGTCTATCTTGAGATCTGTTCTATAGCAAATGCAAGAAAAAAATTTTAAGAAAGCAAATAAGTTGGTATTCTAAAGAATATGATTGTTTTCTTGCAGGATGCCAGGAGGTGGTGTGGTCACCTGCAGGTTTAAGGTCATTGTATTCCGAACCCAGATCCACTGGGTTGTGACAAAGGAAAGTTGCAACAATGCTAAAGACTTTCTTCAGGCCATTGCATTTGGATTCAGACAGTAATGCCAGGACTGGAAGCAAACCATCCTTAAAATAAACAACATTTCAAGCTTCTGTGTTTGAATGCAAAACAAATGTGTTGTTTGAGCTAAAGACCCCACTTGTGGCTCAACGATAAATTAATTTGTGGCAGGGAGGTGTGGTCATTGGCTCCACTGCAGAGGAGGGGTGGTGCATCGGGCTTGAGGGGCAGTGTCAGAGAGGCTGAGGTCCAGGTGGAGGGAATTAGCCTGATGAACTCTGCCCTGCCATTATAATCCAATGGCATTGCATGTGGGTACTGATAAAACTCTGGAGCGAATAATGGCCTGATTTTATTGGTCTTGCATCTGAGCGGATGTGCGCCGACGGTGCGCATACTGCCTGGATTGTCAGCTGGTTTACCAGCCAGCCATCCCAAAAGTACCTTTTCATGAGAAAATTTGCTCCAGGCACAGGAACATCAACAGTGCCTGCACAACAGAGGGGCTAGACTCAAGCAATTTTCACCAGGATACAAAGTGCTTCCAGCCCAAAGTGACTCACCAAGTTGCAAGGGCCAAATTCCACAATTCCCGCCTCCTTCCATTGTGATAACCATCTCACACAGGCCCAGAGAGCGGCTGTTGCTGCAGGGTTTTGCAGACGTGTTCTCCCCCCTGCCCGGCTGTACAACTCTCATAGGGCACCATTAGAAAAAAATTACAGCCTTAAAAAAAAAAACATGTAAACCTTTCAATTCATTGGTCTGAAGTTATAGAGGCGTTAATGCACAAAAGGAGACCAGACATACCAATATAAGCTGAAAAAAGCTGCCTTGGACCCCTCAAAAGCAGGACTACTCTCACCCCCACAAAGACATTTTTTGAGAACCTAGCCAATATGTTTTTATTCAATTGAAAGAAAATGGTTACCATTTTCTCTCTTAACCCTTGTCCACTCTATGATGCCCTCACATTTTTTCCCCAGCTGCACTTTCAATGGCTGAAAGACTAAAACACACTGAATATTTACAGTTTTCCCTTTTTAGATCCATGATCCATGGAGTGCTTAGATCCATGAGCACTCTGGTCGACTTTGTTGTTTTAAAGTGCTATATACAGTGGGGCAAAAAAGTATTTAGTCAGCCACCGATTGTGCAAGTTCCCCCACCTAAAATGATGACAGAGGTCAGTAATTTGCACCAGAGGTACACTTCAACTGTGAGAGACAGAATGTGAAAAAAAAATCCATGAATCCACATGGTAGGATTTGTAAAGAATTTATTCGTAAATCAGGGTGGAAAATAAGTATTTGGTCAATAACAAAAATACAACTCAATACTTTGTAACATAACCTTTGTTGGCAATAACAGAGGTCAAACGTTTACTATAGGTCTTTACCAGGTTTGCACACACAGTAGCTGGTATTTTGGCCCATTCCTCCATGCAGATCTTCTCGAGAGCAGTGATGTTTTGGGGCTGTCGCCGAGCAACACGGACTTTCAACTCCCGCCACAGATTTTCTATGGGGTTGAGGTCTGGAGACTGGCTAGGCCACTCCAGGACTTTCAAATGCTTCTTACGGAGCCACTCCTTTGTTGCCCGGGCGGTGTGTTTTGGATCATTGTCATGTTGGAAGACCCAGCCTCGTTTCATCTTCAAAGTTCTCACTGATGGAAGGAGGTTTTGGCTCAAAATCTCACGATACATGGCCCCATTCATTCTGTCCTTAACACGGATCAGTCGTCCTGTCCCCTTGGCAGAAAAACAGCCCCATAGCATGATGTTTCCACCCCCATGCTTCACAGTAGGTATGGTGTTCTTGGGATGCAACTCAGTATTCTTCTTCCTCCAAACACGACGAGTTGAGTTTATACCAAAAAGTTCTACTTTGGTTTCATCTGACCACATGACATTCTCCCAATCCTCTGCTGTATCATCCATGTGCTCTCTGGCAAACTTCAGACGGGCCTGGACATGCACTGGCTTCAGCAGCGGAACACGTCTGGCACTGCGGGATTTGATTCCCTGCCGTTGTAGTGTGTTACTGATGGTGACCTTTGTTACTTTGGTCCCAGCTCTCTGCAGGTCATTCACCAGGTCCCCCCGTGTGGTTCTGGGATCTTTGCTCACCGTTCTCATGATCATTTTGACCCCACGGGATGAGATCTTGCGTGGAGCCCCAGATCGAGGGAGATTATCAGTGGTCTTGTATGTCTTCCATTTTCTGATGATTGCTCCCACAGTTGATTTTTTCACACCAAGCTGCTTGCCTATTGTAGATTCACTCTTCCCAGTCTGGTGCAGGTCTACAATACTTTTCCTGGTGTCCTTCGAAAGCTCTTTGGTCTTGGCCATGGCGGAGTTTGGAGTCTGACTGTTTGAGGCTGTGGACAGGTGTCTTTTATACAGATGATGAGTTCAAACAGGTGCCATTCATACAGGTAACGAGTGGGGGACAGAAAAGCTTCTTACAGAAGACGTTACAGGTCTGTGAGAGCCAGAGATTTTCCTTGTTTGAGGTGACCAAATACTTATTTTCCACCCTAATTTACGAATAAATTCTTTACAAATCCTACCATGTGGATTCATGGATTTTTTTTTCACATTCTGTCTCTCACAGTTGAAGTGTACCTCTGGTGCAAATTACTGACCTCTGTCATCATTTTAGGTGGGGGAACTTGCACAATCGGTGGCTGACTAAATACTTTTTTGCCCCACTGTAAATAAAGTTGAATTGGATTGGAGTGGATGAGATGAGCAGGCTGATCAAAACAGAGGCCAGGACTCAGTGATCCTCACTGCACTTGGAAACAGAATCAAATACAACTTGACCAAGAAATGAAGTCACTAAGAAGAACACGTGTTTCACTTCAATTTTATTATTTATCGCGCAACATAAAACAATATTGTGGGTTGGTTTTTTATTCTTTTTTTCTTTTTTAACCACATACACTATGTATTCACATAATACACCATACAGCTACAAAGAGAGAGAGAGACTGAACAAAAACACCTTTTTTTTCCTTTTTTTTTTTTTACATACTGCATCCTTGACATGAAAAATAAAGAACCAAGAACAATCCTCAAACTTAACGGAATGTAGCTGCCAGTTGTGTTGGTTCACTTTCTTTTTCTTTCTTTTCCTTTTATTTAATTTTATGGGTCAGGGTCCAAGTCTCTATCCCAAATTTCAAGTGTTCGTTAAATTAGGACTGTGGGCCATACACAGTTAGATGCAAATCTATGTGTGTTTATCTATGTGTGTCAAAAACTATACAAAATTTAGAAGAAAGAGAGGGAGTGAGTAAAGGAAGTGCATCACTTGGGAGAGGAACAGGGAGGCAGTACGCAATTTTTTTTTTTTTTTGTGTCGTTCAAATATCTTAGCATTCAGTTAACATGAACATGTACAACATACTCAAAAGATCATTTGAATAGCCTCTGGTACTTGCACAGTACCAAATGTAAAACCCAGCTAACAGTCTTCATATAATATGATTCTATATCTCGTCCTATTTTAAATGAATTCAAGTACAGTATGGAATGAAGATTAATAGAGAATGTAATCAACAGTTTGAGTGCACCACCTGCCCTCAAAAAGAGATGTAAATTTGTAGCGTTGTAACAAAAGACTTTTCATAAAGTCAGCACCAGGGCAGCTTCCCTTCCTGTGAAACTGCTTTAATCAAAAGTATAGTTCTCTTGACATTCGAAGAGCTCAGAAAAATATTTGTGGTAATTATTTATCCCTCGCTTTTTTTTCCTTTTTTGTATTTTTTTTAACACAGTGAATTTTTAAGGTATAGCATCATAGCACCGACTGAACCGACTCACCCCCCAGGATCTCAGTACTTGTCCGCTTGGGAGGTGGTGCCTCTCATGAGAACCATCCACCAAAGTTATGAAGCATTTAGAAATGTACAAAGTCACCAAGATATCATATGCACCATATCCTCAGCACCCTTTTGTTGTTTCGGTAATTGTTTGTGTTGTGTGTGTGTGTGTGTGTGACTAATATATGGGCAAGTCTTAAGCTCAATAAGTAAAATGGGTCTTGTTACTGCACTATCAAACTACTGTTAGACATGGCGTGGGTCACCTAATTATCATGGCAAATGAAAGATCTGCAGTCTTCCACGGGGGAGCTGTGATTTTTCTGCCACGTGCATACTTGGCTATTACAAAAGCTGAAGCGAATAATAATGATGACACATCTAAGCAAGCAGGGCGGTGGTAACACAACTGACAAAGACTGCTGGGCAGTAACTCATTAAAGCGTCGCCCAATGTTTCACCTCAGACTGGCTCCGTGGCAGTCAGTATAGTTATAGGGGGGGTGTTTGATAGTAAATAATAGTTCATCATTGAAAAACTTCCCATTCTCTCTCCTGTTGACACTCAGAAGAAAAACTCTGTACTGTTCTAACGTCTGTATGATAAATATGAAGCCGCAGCTATCAGACAGCTGAGATCAGCATAAAGACCGGGCACACAGGAAGCAACATAGGTAACAAAATCTGCCCGCCAGCAGCTTTAAAGCTCACTCTGTTTTCTCTGTTTCCTTTTTGTTATTTTTTTTTCTTTTCAGAGGACTTTGTACCAGACTGTTTCCAGGCTGGAAGCAGTGATTCTTTTTTATTGTTTATGAAATATCTGCTGGTGGTCTTGTTAGCCTGGGATGTAACTCCCTGTAAAACCAATGTGACAATGGTGTTGACAAACCTTACTTAACGTGTGTTAAAGAGGTTTAAAGTGCCGGCAGTTTGATTTTAGTTAGGCTAGCTGTTTCCCCATGTTTTCAGCCAATCTGCTAAGCTAAGCTAATCAGCTGCTTAAGTCAAGCTAGTAAACTAGCCAAGAGGTAACTCTTATCACGCTCGTGGGAATGTGGGAATCACATTATTCAGATTTTGGCATTTGTTTGGGTTTTTTTTTTTTTTTTTAAATACGATGCTGTCATGAATCTGTCACAGAGTTTGAGAATGTCAACAAAATTGAAAATAACAACAACTGAAAGCTGTCAAGCTAAAACTCTAAATTCATACATTAGCACAACTGCAACACGGGGGATCTCTTATTTCCGCTTTACTGTTGCCAGTGAGTCAGCTGAGTGTGGTTTCATGTTACAGAATTGGGCTGACTAAAACGTTTTTAGAAATTTCTGGGGCTCTGTCAGTCGCATGCCGACAGGGGGTACAGTGACTAAGCACAGATTTGCACACAACACATTGGGGCCAAGTGTTGTTTACTGATGTTCAGGGCTGTCAGAGACTTCAAAAATACCCCCATGTCATTCGTGGTTTTGTTACTTTCCTCACAAGTTAAATAATCTTACCTAAATAGTTTGATATTTACATTTTTTATCTCTCTCTTGAGGAAATTTTTTTTTAAAAAAGAAGCTTCAAGTTGTCAATAATCGGCTCTTTCTGTGTCATTAAAATCAAGATTAAAAGTGCTTTTATAAATCTTTTCTTCTTTATGTACAATTTGTATTAGCTATATAAAAAATGATGAAAAAAAACAATAACATCAAAGACAATCATTATCATTATCACCATGTAGTAATAAATAAGAGTAAAAAAAAAAAAAAGCAGGTTAAAATGAGTGTGGAGATCTAGAGCACACAAAGGGACATGCATGATTCTCTGCCCTCAGTAGCAAGTCGTGATTGTGACCAGTGTCTCTACAGCGTGAGGTAGAGAGCTGGAGAAAATCGGGAGAGGTAACAGGGTCTTTCACAGATGACCAGGGCCTTGGCCCAAACGACCGCCCAGCAGCTGGGAGTCGGCTTGCATCAGCAGTCTCTCATTTTCATTTCTGACACATGTTGCAGGTGAACCATGTGACCACAAAGGAAAATAAAAACGAGCGATTTACAGGACTCTCACCAGGCTATCAAATAGTCTCTCTCTTTGGCTCTTTTCAGACACACACGCACGCAAAGTGAGAGATTCATCGATCTGTTGCGCTCACGTTCGGCGCCAAACCCTGGAAGCTACAGAAATTTTCTACGGTTTCCCTTTTATCTCTCAGTACTATTTTCTCTGTGAAAAGCACTGCTAAATGGGTTACCAAGAAATGCAGTGAATGACTGTGCTTTCTCTGCCCTGTACAGTGTACTTTTCTTTTTGTTTGAGACAAAAATCACTACATGCCACAACAAACTGCAAAAAATAAAATAAAATAAAAACTCCTCTAAAGGAAACCAGTTTTTGAGCCCAATGTGGAGCTGAACCACACGGTGGCCATTTTGATTGGCTGGCTCTGCGGTGACAAGGTGCCTGCAGAAGGACACGCCTCACTCTGCTCAAAGATGACAGCACCATGCAGAGAAAGGAGTGGGCCCTTCACAGTAAATCAAGTGTAATAGGAGAGCACCAGAGTGTGTGTGTGAGCACCAAAAGCACTGCTGTCCCAACACTGTTTCCTGCTGCTCTAACCCACGATGGGTTTCCGGTTCACATCTGTGGCACATTTTTAATGTCAGCTTTGCCTTCAGCTGTTTTATCAAGTCCAATCTATGGTCAGCGAGCAGGGTGGATAGCCCCCTCTAGTGGCCATGGATGGTTAAAGCAACAATGAGACAAGGCTGCCATCTAAATGAATCCCAAGTGCTTATAGGTTTGTTTGTACACACCACTTTGAAACAGCAGTCGACGCTGCCCTCTAGAGTTTACACTGGGAAGTGCTCACTCCTACTTGAATGTTATAGGAAGATAAAAGAGTGCCACCTGTGGGAATAGCAGATCTGGGTTAAATGGCTTACACAAGTAGTATCGCTTGTTTTGGCCTCTGTGGAGCACCGGGTGTGAGAACTTCAGTTCTCCGCACAGAGCACAGGAAAGCTTCTGTGAGATAACTCGTTAGGACCTTTCCCTAGCACGACACAAGTTCTGCACCTTTGTGTTAAAAGCAGTAAATCCCAGTGTTCTGGTATCCCACCTGGGCCGAAACACAAACTTTTTAGTTGCAAATACTACTTGAGCCAAATTTGAGTTAGAGCACCTAAATACAGCATCGAGTGCCATGAAGGGTAGCGGAATGGAAATCGATCAGAGCAGGAAGCTGAGCACCAGTCAGAAGCTAGAAGGGAGAGTAGGAGGAGCGCATCATCTCATCATCACGACAAGGCAAGCTGCAAAGGTTTCTCGCAGTAATGGTTAAGAGTTATTCTGAGCCCGGGGACTATTTTCTTCCTTCAGCATGACACTTGAAACCAATCGCTGCGCTTTTTCTAGGTGCCTGGAGCAAAAGGGCTTTGGTGATTTCCCTCCTTACTCTTATCTTTTGTAATATTTGTGTAGATGGTTGTTTGCTATAATGAAAAAACATACTGTCAGTGGCGTATTTGACAGTGGTGATGCTGGTACTGATTCATTAAAAATCAAAGCTTTTGATCAGGATCTTCATAATGGTGATTATTGTGATTATTCTTTAAAAAGGCCCAGAAATGGCTTTATAAACTAAAAGAAATGATTGTGGTGACTATATTGTTGATTTTTCTGCCGTATCAGGGAGATAATGGCTCCTCCTTATCTAAGTACAGCTTTAAGATTGATAAGAACAAAGTCAAGTGGGGGGGAAGGGTGCATGTTTTCCAAACATGGAAAAAGCAAGTGTCCAAGTCTGTCAAACTCAGACTGATTGATTTAACAAAAATATAAAAACAAAACAAAACAGGTCACCTTATTAATAATAACATTAATGAAAAGAGCAATAATTAAAAAAAAAACAAGTCTTCATCATAATAATACCTGTAATAACAACATTGACAGTAACAATCATAATAATATTGATAATAATAGCAATAATTAGAATCATTAAAATTCTATAAACAAGAAAAAGCAATGGAGTTCCTCTCCGGGGAAAAGAGAGGAAGAGCACCACAGGCAGTGTGTCTGAAGCCCAAACCACTGCCTGACATGAGGTAAAAAACAATAAAAATGTCCCCCTCCTCCAAGTGGACTGTAGAGGGAGGCAGGATGGAGGGATGCCAGACTGCGGGACGGCTGAGAGACATTGATTCTGCTCAGTGCTCTCTCTCCAGCCCTCCACTGCACCACTCTGTAGCTATCAGTCACTCTGTGTCTATGTGTCCTCACACAAAGTGGCTGTAGGGCCCCGTGACGACGGTGGAGGCATAGGGAGACACAGTAACCGTAGAGGTGGTGTAGAACGAGGGGGATAACCGCGTCACCGGCCCCTCCTTCTTGTCTTTAGATTGTCCAGGTCCTGGACTAGCGCCTGCCGCCGTAGCGCCCCACTTGCGTTTCTTCCCGAGTGTCTTGATATCCTCCTGGGAGAGGCCAAGGAGAGCTGCTTCCTGCTGCCTCTGCAGTGCTCGCTCTGCCAGCAGCTTCATTTTGGCCTCCCAAAGAGCCAGGCCATGCATGGGCTGGTTGAGGTTCTTGTGCTGGTAGAAGACCAGGGAGATGCGGGAGGGGTGGGAGCGGTCAGGCTTTTTGAGTGGAGTGGTAGCATGTAGTTCCCGACGAGCACATTCGATTAGGATGGAGCCGTGGGCTGGTGCCACTGCTACCCCGCCTATGTAAGGGTCCAGGAAGTTGTGCTCACTATCAGACCAGACCTCATCCCCGTCCTCTTCGCAATTCTTGGTGCTCTCGACGTCGCTCTCTGCTCGGCTGGGCGTGTAGCAGGCCTGATCTGATTGCTGCAGGGCATCGGGGAAGAGGCGACCCTCTGGAGCAGGGGAAGGGGTGTTACTTGCCACAGAACCTCCAAAAGACTTCCAGGCCTTTTCCTGGGGCCCAACCGGAGTGGAACACCGACTTTCTCCAGTCTTGGACCAGATCTTGTCGGGATAGGCCCCTGCAGGATTGCTGTGCTTCATACCAGGGCTATAAGGCCCCATGCCCCATGTTTGCGGCTGTGGGCTAGCAACGGGGCTCGCCCAGTGCCTGGGGGTGCCTGGATGTGGGGTACTTGGCCGTGGTGTAAGTGGGCCTGCGTGAGAGACACCGGGCTGTGGGGTTACTGGGTGAGGGGTGCTTGGGCGTGGAGTGCCAGGGCGTGGGGAAGATTGATGTATGTTACCTTGGACCACTGTGCCTAGCTGAGGGGATGGAGATGGAGAGGGAGGTACCTGGAGTGACGGTGATGGGGCAGGGGAAGCCCTCATAGTGTTTAAGCCAAGGAAGGATGACCACTGCTGCGGGTAAGGAGAGGCCTGCCGCTGCTGGAGATGCTGGTGAAACTGCTGCTGTTTCTCCGATGAGGCCTCGGAACTTTGTTTATGCTTCTGATGGGCATCCCAAGTGGTGGGAATAAAACTTCCATTAAGCTTGTGCCCAGGCCAGGTCACAGGTTGCGAGGGGCTTCTTGATGTGTTGGCTCCGACCTGGTTCGGAAGCGTGCCTTCGTAGACTGGCACATCCATAGGCTCCTGTTTGATGACCGGCGTGCCTCTGTTGGAGGACTCAGAGGAGGCAGAGGAAGGACGGGATTGGCTATAAACTGGGGCCTGGGTGTAAGTCGTGTGATTTGGTTGGTTGGTTTGCTCTGCTTGGCTGGAGCAGGAAAGAGCCACCCTGGACTGAAAGTTTTGAATGTCAGGCTTCTGATCTACCTGGACAGCTTTACAGCCAGCTCTGGGCGAAGAGCCATTTCGACCCTCATAGGTCCTCAGTACAGGGGGGAAAAGTGTATTGGGTGAGCACCTGTAGTAGGCATAATCCATTGGGGGCAAACTGGTGTGGAAACCATTTACTGTATCAGGTGCAGAGGGCTGGCCAGTTGTGGGGAGGCCTCCCCTTGCATAGAAGACGGGGTTTGTATACATGGGATTTACTGGGTCTACTGCTTGCACAGAATATCCATCTATCGATCCGTTTAAGGGTTCCTTTTTGATGTTGGGCTTCACCTCTTGTTTTATAATTGCTGTTTGTTTGACACAAAAGAAAAGTAAGGAAAATGGGTTACAAACAAGTCAAAATCTTAAAGTATTTCAGCTTTTACAATCCGGTGATAACAGGTAAACACAAAGGACATTTTAAGTTACTTAGATCTAAAACAGAAACTAACCTTTATTGCCTTGGGGTTGAGGGAAACTGCTAATGCAGACCTCGGCTTTGATCCCCGTCTTCTCCGGCGTCTCTCCTGCTTGCTGGATGAGTTTATTTTTCTTCTTCTCTGAGGCAGCCTTCTTTGCCTCTAGTCGGCGCTGTCGGCATGACTTGGCAGGTTCGGGCAACTTGCGCACCTCACGGCGGAAAGCGTTAAGCACCTGGATAGCTCCTGTCTCCATCTTGCGGTTCTGGGCCTCCTCGCTGCCAAACTCATCTGTCGGGGATAACGTGTAAAGAGGCAACACGTGGAGCTGCTCGTCCTCTGGGACTTCTCCCACTGTTCGGTTGTCCTCCTTTGTCAAAGTACACACCTGGCAGAGCGTGGCACAGAGTGTGTGATAAAACAGCCGCACTTTTTATGTAGCATTTTCAGCTCATTAACAATGTAGCCATTATTCAGTGCAAAAAAGAGAAAGGTTTAATGATCTTACCACTGTGCATCCATTGTACAGGTTGTGCTGGTCCTTATGAGCGTGAGCACAAAAGTCCATGCAAGCAGTGATTCCAGAGAATGGACGGCCTTCCTTCAAGCCCAGCCTGCATTCAGGAGCTTTGGACTCTGTCTGGCACTGAAGTAAAGGACAGAGATAGCATTAAACCAGCTATAGGAAGGGACTCATTTCTGCATTCTTAAAATACACAGAAACACAACACTTAAGATTGCTTCCTTTCTCAAAGCCAAGTCCTCACAGGTGTACTAAATCATAAGGTTTAATGCGTGCGAGTTGGTTTTGTGTCTTTAGAAACATCTCCTGCTGAGATCTTCTTTCCTATGTTGGTTTGCTAATAGACATGTGCCTGTACAACACACCTGGTTACTGTAGGCTTGTGGTGCTAGTTGCTTGTACACAGGAGCCACCTCAGTTGCCAGATGCTGGAAGTTATCCCTGAGTTTTTCCTCCTGATGATGAAAACATGAATAACAGGTCAGACAAAACTGTAAAGTGGTATCTTAAAATTTACAGATACTATTCTGAAAAGAACAAGAAGAGAAAAGAATTTTAAAATAAAAAAAATAATATTAATCTTCTCATTTGCATACATATGTACTCATACAATGCTTGTAAAAAGGCAGCTCTCGCGTGATGAGTACCTCTTCAGGGTGTTCTCCCTGTAACCTGAACTTTCGCGGCATTTTGCTTCGTGCGTACTTGCAGCCGTTAAAGTACATACTCCATGAGCAACCAAAAGAGAAGGAAGCACCACAAGTTTCAGGATCCTTGCCTTGACAGGCACAAGTACGGCTGTAGGGGGAGACAGAGAGCACACTGAGCTTCATTCATAGAAGACGTGCAGTCTGGCATGTTTTACTACCTCGTGTGCACCACTGTAATTGAGAGTGTTAGCGAGACAGTTGGTTTCATTTGAAGCAATCAATGTTGAATGGTGTTACAGCAGATCATCTTAGACTTAAGCCACACATTTTAATAATGTCCGGTTTTATTAAAATTGCTTTATATGTCAAAGTTACTATATGTTACACACATATTGGAGGGAAACACAAAGGCAGCTTCAGTGCCTACACAGAAGATAGAAGCAAGACTTATTTCTCCATCCCAGATGGTGAGTGGTTCACATATCTAAGCCACCAGACACGGGGGTGTGTTAACATTTACTCATGGTTAGCTGAAGGGCTGGGTACTAGGTGAACAGTGTAACAGAGAACAAAATGTACACATTTCATTTTTGTCGTAATTCTTGTCTTAAAATTCACTTTTATGTCATGAATATGAACTTTGGACAAATTTGATCCGGTCAGGATATTTTCCACACTTCTCCACTGCTTCTGACTTATTCCCACTACTGGAAATATAAATACAACAATAGCGTTGTTAAAGTGAGGAAGCATTCTGAACATGCAAAGAGGCTGGACACATGACTGACTAGCAGTGAATGTGATGAACAATAACCTGTGCTTTCACACATGGGTGAAACACCACTCTGCCTTTGTACTAGAGAGTCGGCAGGTTTAAGACAGGCTAATGTCTAACCGGACTGAGTCAGACATTACTGTTGTCACACGCACTTCTGTCTAAGGATGTTTATAAATGTTCAGGACAACCATGTGTGGCATGTGTGAAAAAGATACCCAGAGTTTAAACACCATCTGCTTCAAAAATCAATATATTCAAAAGTCCATCCATTTGCTGACAGACACCCAGAATGAAAAACTAGCCATCCCCTACTCACTCCTCATTGAGGCCACAGCGTCGGCTGGTGGGGTTGCCATGTTTGGTGAGCGTGTCTGTGACCTCTCTGTACAGTTGGTCAGCCAGGGCCCTCGGTACACCTTCCCAGGCTATAATGACGACGATGATGACAGCATTGTCACAGCGATGGCCTGCACGTTGCCTCACCAGACACAGCAGCTTCTCTTTCTCGTTGCCTCTACGGATCACCTGACAGGAAGCAAAGCTTGTGAGCTTTTACTCGCACACAAAAATCCAATGCTAATAAAGCCAAATACAATTTCAGTCAGTTGATAGGATGTTCCAAGAGCTCCTTGTAGTTCCTGCATTTGGCCAGCAGATGTCCAGCACACCCATACATTTTGATATAGTGACAAACCAGACATAGTTGAGGGTTACATTTTATTTAAGAAGGATATTTACTCCTTGAACTAAAGTCTGACCCACTTCTGTGACTGAATACCACTTCTTTAAGTCAGCTCCCCTAGTTTCCTAATCTTTCTGTCTTAAAACACACCCAAACAGTCACCCTCCCTCAGCAGGGTGGTTGTTTTGAATCCATAAAGTCATTAGCAGGATGTGTCAGGGGTGACACAGGAGAGGAGGCCAGGCAGTTGTCACAGAGTGAGACCTCCTACTGATTTGCTCACTGTGGATGGCAACTCGCCTGTGTGTCTCCCCAGGACCCCTCACTATACAAACATGCACACACTCACACGTCACATAAATTGCTTGTTGACAGGCTGTCAGTGTTGGCAGGTGGGATAAACACTGAAAAAAAAAACCTCACTCTCACTTTTTTATCTTTCACTTGAACTGACACAAATGTCAGCACCCGGTCAGCCTCTCTTTACTCTTAGGGCCTTGGTTGGTCAAAGCCCATTGGTTGCTTTGTGCACTGCTGGAGATACCATCGGAAAGCGTCACAGGTACCTGCTGCAGTATTCTCCTGAACAATAGGCGTCGCTCCACATCAGCGCTGATACAGGAGAAGACGAAGGCTAAACTGGAAGCAAAGCCTCATCTTTTCAAACTGCTGCAGCATATCCCACGGTATAATCTATGTACCGCTGAGCTTCTGTATTCATCATTAAAACCAAGGTAAAAATGACACGATTGTACATGCGTGTCTTCAACCTGATTGCAGCTGTAGCACCATGTAACAAGAGTCAAGAGGTGCACAACAGCAGCTAGGGCGTCAACTCTTTTTGACCGGTGCTGTTCACCACATACCAGTCGGAGGGTATAACAGGCTCTTTAGTGGAACATTCATTTATAAAATGAACATAATTTTTACTGATGCATGAATCAAACGAGCAGTAAATTTCTTATAGACTTCAGCTCAAGATATTACTCCCCTGGCTGTTAGAAAGGCACTTAGCACTGGTTTCACTTTTCAGACCCAAAAGCTATGATATGTCCCTCCTTTATATACAGTGTAGGGACATGTCTCTCAACACTATTGCTCACTGTCTGTTGTAGGCATGTGTGTTGGAAGTTATCCAGCATCTTTCAAAACCGCATTTTGGATGTGCTGTGATGCTACTTACCCACTTAGCAATAGGACATCCGTGGGAACTCTTTCCCTCTTTGCCTGTGTAAACCACCTTCTCAATCCGGATGGCTTCCCCCTTCTCTCCAAACCTGCATACAGAGAGAAGCAATTCACTGTTTTACTGCATGTCTGACTTTAGTGTTGTGACACAAAAACCTGACACTCTCAATGTCCTACATATAAAAACACACTGCAGTCATTTCTATGTTTTCTCTCCGTAGAGAAACCAAACCAACCACAAGGAACTGGGGCATTTAAATACTGAACCTTCATGTTTTGCTGCAGGGGACTTGTTATGCTCATTTCCAGCTCCATGTAACTAGAAAAGTTACATGAAGCTTTGCACATTTCAAAATATTCCTTGTTTATCTCAAGTCAGACTTGATGAAGACCCCTAAATTCATTCACTGTGTAGAACAAAGTGTTCAGCTTCCTTTAAGCCAGCTTTATTCTGAATAGCTACCGTCTCACAAACAGAAGGCCTAAATCTCAGGTAGGTGTGGCGTTCATGCAGCCAGTTCTCTGTACCTGTGAGATGGTCATATTCAGGATATCCACTCTCACTGACATCACACAGATCCAAAAGTAGAAAAATGGTGTGAAAAGGAGCATTCACAGAAGCGTGAAAGCCTGAACCTTCAAAAGTAACTGCATATTCTGACCTTATTCTTTGAATTTTACAGAACTGACTGTAACAGCAACCAAGGAAGGTCACCTTTAAGAGCTATACTCAAACCCTCCAAAAGACTACACACATGTAGTTAGGTGCAGGTACAGTTTCTAAAGGTACTGTGTTTCAAAAAATGTTGTAAAACTGGGAAAACTTTCCAGTTTGTCCATGGGTTCAAAAACCATGGAAAAGTGTGACATTACTGACTAAGAGAGCAGAAAAATATGCTGGCCAAATGCTATTGGTACCAAAACACAATAACTATGGACAATGAACGGCTACTCAGTAGCAGTTCCAGCAGCACCTGATCAGTAACAGGAGATTTCAGATTTCCACTGAGGGATATTAATCAAAGGTTTCTTATTGCCACAAGTGACCTCATCAGCAGTGGTTCTTAGTCTTTATTCCAAATGTTCGTTTTGCCTTTCTCATTTTTCTCCACCTCTAAGTAGTCTGAGGGAGTAGCATTATATGTCAATCCTGACAAAAACAAGTCAACTTGATTAGGAGTGCATGTTCACAGTCCTCTGCTGAGATTCACACAAGCATGGCAGAGTAAATCTGATCCCTTAGCTTCCAAAACAACTCGGGCCAAAAGGACTTCTCTTGGACATATTTCTGTGCTGATAGTAGCTTGAATGCATTAGCAATTGTACACAAACATTTCTGTTTGTTTTTGTGTCCTAATGGTGCGTGGTGTGTATTTCTGCAGGTCTGTTTGTAGTTGCACAGGAGGAGAGGGGGGTCAGAGGTTGCACCGGGGCGCGGGTATGTCACTGGGCCTTGTCAGATGTTTGTTCACAGATCATATCAGGTCTCCTGTCAGCCAGATACCTGCCATTGTGAAAACCTCAGCCTTGAGCAGATTTGGCATGGCAGTGAATACGCCGTGCACCTCCTGAATAGGAATCACCCTGAGGTGGCTGAGAAAGTGGGAGGGGATTAGACTCTGTCACCACAGGGGTGGCTGGCTAGGGTGAGGGGTAGGTCAAAGGTCAGCCAGGGACTATAGGGGCTTAACATCTTGCATCATCTCTCAAATAGCAAAAAGTGGACTCTGGTTGAACACTCCCTCCCCTCACTTACTCAAGCTGCGCTCTCTGGGAGCTAATGACTCATTGGCCTTACAGAAATCCAGCCTCTCAATGAATAGCAACTACTACAGCGTTCAGCATTGTGAAAATGAAGCTTAACACAAGTGAAAGATCTGGTAAAAAAAAAAAAGGTTAAAGTGTGTTTACATTCTGCAGAGAAAGATATTCGTTAATTCAACCTTGAAAAGAGTTGTTTCGTGGCATGCTTCTGCAAGATAACCCAACAGCAATTTCATTACTGAGGCTGCAGCTGCAGTTTGTTTATTAAGGGTTCTATACATGAGATTACAGGAGCAAGCAATTATTTGTGGTGTAAAGATCAAGTGGAGTAATGGTGTTTCTATCAGAAAAGGAAGTCACACTTCCTCCGTGTGTTGCAATTTGAGCTTCTCTTTTCAGTGGTTAGGTAGCCGGTCTGGCTGCACATGATTCCCCCTCCCTCTAATGGGCTCATTATGCGCGTCCACCCAGCCTCTTGCGAATGGTACCGAAGACAAAAAGCGCCATCAAGTCCTCTGGCACAAGCTGCACTTTAGTGTCATTTTGGTTTCAGCTGGTCAAGCACTCGTCAGCTTTTGCAATATTCCCCAAGTTGAAGACACGAGTGCACGATCATGTTTGTTTTGACCTCCAATTCACTGATCTATCAGTACAGGAGAGTTACAGAGATTATACAGTCTGAGGCTTTCTGGAAAAACTTTACATTTGCTTCCAGTTTTCACTTCTTCTACCCATACACCTGACGTAGAGGTTTAGTATGGGTGTTGCTATCGCTCAGGAGAACACTGTAGCGAGTACTCGCACCCTCAGTACTGGTATAAATGGTATGTCTGGATACTTTGTAGTTTGTGTGCAATACTGCCAATACGTGGAGCATAATGGGCCCATAAAGGTGTTCTACCTTCCCATCCTCCCTGCATTTATAAAGGGAATAAGAGTATTTAAAATTACGTTACTTTGCTCTCTAAAATGCCCTTTAAAAATAAAAGCATTTAGAAAAAAAGAACTTTAATAATGTTATTTACCTAATTTATATGCACATCTACACATATACAATCTATTTATATAGATGCACATGTGACAACACATTTTTTTATCTGTAATTTGTGACATTTCTTGTGAAATTTTAAGTTTCATACAAAACAAATTCATTTTTACATCTACATTATTCATAAATAAGGTTACCCATCTCTCTGTCTCCCCTCACTGCTTCAATGTTCATTTTTTCCTCCATATTTTATTGTATTTTGTCATCAGTTGTTCTTCCTTCTGTGTTCTTCCCATTATCAGCTGTCATCTGCTGCTAATCCTGTGCTTTTTGCTCTGCCTGTGATATGCTGATGATGCTGATATTTCCTGTTCCTCCAACTAGATTCTAGGTCACAGATTCCCTAAGGACAAAATGTGAGGAGGAGGACTCATGAGAAGAGAAGAGAAGAGAAGAGAAGAGAAGAGAAGAGAAGAGAAGAGAAGAGAAGAGAAGAGAAGAGAAGAGAAGAGAAG
>NW_024582587.1:966320-1021193 GCF_018398535.1 Haplochromis burtoni | reverse complement strand
GAGAAGAGAAGAGAAGAGAAGAGAAGAGAAGAGAAGAGAAGAGAAGAGAAGAGAAGAGAAGAGAAGAGAAGAGAAGAGAAGAGAAGAGAAGAGAAGAGAATATACCTTGTCTCCATCAGGGTTCGTATGGAGGCCACAGTAGGTCCAGATCCCAAGTGATTGTAGTAGGGCCCTTCATCTTTTTCAATTATGTGCTCTGAGGGGGGGGACAGTACAGAGTAAGAACACAACATTTTATCTGAAAAACGAATACAAACTATAGCAGCAACTGACAATAAACACTGGATTTTTACAGTGTATCAGTGATTCCACTACAGCATGAATTCAACACAGAATCAGAACAAGATTGGGTAATATAGTCACTGCTGTTCAAATCTATAGCTTTGGTGGTAATGTCCCCTAACACCAGCCTATTTAAAACAGTTTCTCTTTTGAATTTGAATCTTTGGTTTTAAAACATTTTTGCCTTTCACATTGACCAAAAATTTTACATCTAAGCTCCAATTCCTAACGAACAAACTCTTGGATCTGAGTGTCACTTAAATTGCACACAAAGAAGACTTGAAAAGTACAGCTTGGCTTTGCATGTTCTCACATGTTGTAGTGTTTTGTAAAAGGACAAAGGTACAGCGGATGTGCTTTGATGTATTTCTGGCCAAACTCAAAGATATTTTCTTTGTAGGTAAAGCCAGATCTTCTATGAGAAGCATGTGAAAGTAGAGCTCATTGCGACATCCAGTTCAAACACACGTTCACACACATGAACGCACACACACAGGGAGTGGTGTGGGGAGCAAAACATGGTGAAGCAGAAGCTTTTTGAGGTAGTGTGTGACTCAGTATGTAGGGATGTTTAGAGGGAGTGTTAGTGTGTGTGTTTTGTGTACATCTGAGGTGATGTTGTGCATGAGTATGTGTGAGCATTTGACCATTCCCCTGCACAAAACCTATGGTTTTAAACCACACCCTATGACTTCAGTGTTACATTTTCTATGAGATACTGTGCAGATTAATGGTATGATGGCCTCGAGGAATTTCGCATTGCCCAGCTGTATCAGCTAACTGTGTGTTGTTAAACTAACATTGTGTTGTTCTTGCTCTTGTATCATTTCTAAAGTACAACTGTGGATGCCAACATTACCAAAAATGCCCTTAATGCGCTCCACACTATCAGATGATTAAAATGCGGTCTTCCACTCTGTGTGTGTGTTGTGTTTGTATGTGTGTGTGGTTGTGTCCAGAGGCAACATGAGGTCACATTCTGCTGCTGGTGAAAGGAGGCTCCAGGGCGTGGTTCATGGCAGGAAATGGAGTAGTCATAGTCCATTTATGTGCAAAGAAAAAAAATATGTGTGTATATGTATATACTGTATCCTGTCTGTGTTAAAAACAACCCATTCCTATGCAGTGTTATGCTATACTGCTTAGAAAAGGAAATGTGTAACATAATTATGAAGGCTTGTTGTTTGTTGGTCTTTACCCCTAGTAACACCACATGGTTAGCAAGTGTGTGTCATTGACACTGCTCTTCCCACTGCTGTGCACTCCTTTTAGTGCTCAGATGCAACACAATTTTATGGACCAGGCCTTAATCCATCCCAAATCCACACCCAGCAAACTGTCAGTTTACCCGTTTTCTCCACGTCTAGTCTTGGTTGTAAAACAACTCGTCTGACCAGCCAACCTAACCCCTGGATACACTTCTTGGGCTTTCTGAGTCAGTCACACAACAGGCTTAAAAGGCTGTGCAATGCATGCAATACAATGTACATGCAATACAAAAGATTCCATAAATTACACATGCATATGCGTAAATAACATAAACATATTTATATTTGTTTGAAAAATGGGAGTCCTAAAACTAGTCTGTGTACATCGAGTGGCTGTTGTGTGGCTGTTAGATCACAATCGATTTTTAATCAAAGTTGTCAATCAAATGTTGCAGTAAAAAAAGCTTTCTGTATTATACTTATATCACAAAAAGGATTTTTTGCCTTGTCAGAGAGACTGACTGGAAATGCTGTTGTAGGTGGACACAGTAACAACATCTATCTGTTTATGGTATAGTTTTGCCATCATACAGTGACAAGTGTTGACTGGGAGATAAAATCAATGTGGGCAACTGGTACACAGTAACTCCAAGAAACAGGTTGTCATTTCTTAGTAGCCTGCCTGAGAACACAGTCTCTCGTTATTTGGTTTGTGTGTCGAGTTAATAAACTATTATCCACATTAGCTAACGCAGCAATATTCAGATTTACTGAGTTATTAATTAATGACTTACTGAGACACTATGCATTAGACTAATGTGAGTGTAGTCTAACAAATTAAATCTCCAGCATATAATGTCTTTAAATGAAACATTTCAACTGTAGGACCACCTACTTGGTTGTAAATAAATAGGCTTCCCTAAACAGGGTGCTACCCAAACTATGGGACTGAACTCCATTCTGTCTAACAAAGGCTCTGTTCTGCTTGCTTGCAAGACCCAAACCCACACAAAAGAGTCCTTCTGCCACCACTGCTATTGTTCCTGCATGTTGCCTTTATTGGCCCTCACTGTCACAGTCTAGATGGTCACTACCACGCACCCTGGCAACTTGCACATTCTTTCTTAGCTGCAACCAACCAGAAAACCAGAAAGAACTGGGGTGGGAATGGGGTGAAAAAATCTAAAAGTCAATCTGTTTACATCAATAAGCAAAGTGAAATGCTTACAATGACCACATAATAGGCTGATTATTTTAGTGGAGGAATAAAACATTTCCAAAGATAACGAAATGTGCTCAAATTGACAAAGACTCAAATTGATCTCTAGTCAGAGATTAATAAGTAATGTTTTCAGAAGACTGATTATTGTTAGACTATTTCTAATTTGTGTCTGAAATGCACTTTGTGGATGGAAAGTAAGCTGTGTGACCATAAGCAGAGGCTGAGACTGATGCAAAAACTTACCCACGCAGGTGCAGGTGGGAAACTCTGCCTGAAGATCCTTGGAAGGAGTACTTAGCAAGCTCTTAGTGGGTGTGTCAAGATAGCGTAAAGGAGAGTCCAAGAAGCCTTTGAGAGATGGTGAAGAGGGCACACCTTCCTTAGTTGGTGTGTCCTCCTCAGAAAAGCAGGTGGTGGACAATACTGTTATATCACCCGAGGATTCAATTTTCATTCGTTTTGACAGCGGAGAAGCTGGCATGCTAAAAGTATCCTGCACCACTCTGGACTGCTGCTGCCTCTCCACTATATCTTCCTGTTTCAGAGGAACTTGAACAGACTCCCTGTGCTGCATCTCCATAGGCCGTTCTGTAGATGCCTGGCTCAAGGATGCCTCACTTTGGGTCCTGGACTCATCTTTGCTCATTCCCATCTGATGATCTCGATGAGGTGTGGGGGTGGGTTGACTTGTGGAAATTAAGGGAAGTGGCTGGGAGGTGGATGATGATGCAGGACTGAGGTCCTGAGGACTACTCAGGGATTCATTCCCTGACTTTGGGGCTGTAGCAGTCTCCTCCACGGGCTGACTGGCAGATACGTCTGGAACTGAGTCCCCAAATTCAGCCTCAAACTGGCGGATCAACTCTTCGTACTTCGGGTCCAAGTTAAAGACGCTTGGTACATTTGAGGTGCTGGGTGAGGATGTGGAGGTCATAGGTGTCATGGTGCTGGTATTACTGGAGGCCAGGCTGCCCATCTCTTCTGACTTATTGTGAGCTGCAAGGCCCACAGGTGGGAGTAGAGGGCCCAGCTGGGCTGGAGTGTTTTCTGATGGAACAGAAACAGTGGAAGTGGGTGTCATTGAGGAATTGAAAATGGATACCTGAGATTGGGCTGGGGCAGGGAGGCCTGCAGCAGCAGCAGCCTGAGTGAAGTTACTGTGGAGGGGCAGTTGGTCGAGTGGACCTAGTTGCAGTTTGGCCAGGGGTGCGGATCTGTCCATCATGTGGACTGGTGGTTTCTGTGTGGTGATCTGAGTCTGAGGCAGAAAGGTTGGCATGGAGGCTTTCTGTTTGGGCTTCTTGATGATTATCTGTTTGGGTTTGGGAAGGGGAGGACCCAAAAACGTCTCAGTCATAGCTTTAAGACCAGGAGATCCTTGGCTGATTTTTTTCCTCTTGGGTTCCTGTTTGATGGCCAGATGTGACAGGGCCTCTGCATCCATCTGTGGCCACCATTTTTTCAAATTTTGGCAAGCCAGAGGCCCACGTGGGCCAACGCCTCCAAAGCCAGAGGGGTGGTTTGAGAAAAGATTCCTCTTGTAGTGAAGGTGCTGTTGTAGAGCTGCCTGAGTGGAGTGGCTAATGGCTGCTTGGCCAGGAGAGAGGGGAGTGCCAGGGTAGTGCTGACCCTGGTGCTGACCATTAGCCATACCATAATGTCCCATGGAGGCAGGGTGATGATAGTGGTCAGCAGAGTCTGACTCTTGTTTTATCCTGACCAATGCCGGGTTATCCTGGGCCTGGACAGTCCCATTCTGGTTCAAGCTAAGTTGTTGCGAAGCTGGAAGCTTAAAAGGAATTTTGCTAAACTTGCTACTGGTGTCACCAAGCAGCTGTTTGAGCTCTGACATGGGGTCTGAGCTACTATGAGGTGCAGTGGCAAGGTGAGACTGAGGCTCAGACTTCACACACATCCATGGATTTCTGTGTTCAGATCCTGTGCCTGAGGCTTGCTGCCACTGCAGGGGATTCGGGTTGAAGCCTGGTGGTTTTCCCTGACCCGGGAAGGGAGAGGTAGAGGACTGGACAGGGGTAACATGGGGCGGATGGCCCTGGGATTGGGGTCTGTGGTGCTCACATGACTCTAGGGCCTGCTGGCTAGTTTGTAGTCCTGGAGGGACAGACTGAGAGCGTGAAGAAGATGAGTAGGTGCCAGAAGAGGATGGGATCATGCCAATGCCATTAAGAGGCTGAGATGCGGTGTTTTGGTTGTGTTGATGGTGATGGAGGTTATTTGTGTAGGGGGTTTGACCTGGGGTAGAGGCAGTTTGTGGGCTAGAACCAGATAACTGTGTCAGAGCATCTATGGCGATGGCTGTCTGAAGACTGATGTTCTTCTCCTTGGCTATGGAGAGCACCTGTGGCGAGCAAGGAATCGGTGGTTTGGAGCAGGGCACTTGATCTGGGTGAGGGCCTTGGCTATCCTGTTGCTGCTGGGAGCATGAAATAGACAGATGGTGGCCACCATTTACTTGTTGGTAGGTCTGAGAGTGATGCAGCAAATGGGGTTGCTCTATGTGAGGTTGTAAATGTGAGGGAGTATCAACCAGTTTGTGGGAGCCTTGATCCTCATTGGTTGCTAATTTTATCTTCTTTTCCAGCCATTCAAGGTAGTCTGGACAGTCAGGCCCATCACAGTCGCAATTGGGAGGCTTGTGTCCATGTTTTGCTTGGCTCAGTGCTTTCTGTAAGGTCTCCAGGTCTTCTGAAGGTGGGCAGCTACCCTCAGGAGCCCCTGCAGAGATTCTAGCTTGAGCCTTCCCAGCGCCTGTTTCCTGGGTAAACTTCTCATACAAATAGGCTGTAGTAGCCTGCAAGAGGTGGCAGGAAGAGGAGGAAGAATGAGGCAGTGAGCCAGCAATAGCAGAAAAAGCCACCAGATTGTGAGCATCCTCCATGTCTGCATGGTGTACAGGTTCAGCAGGGGTTGCACCACACGTTTGCTGTTGTTGGGTGTCGCTGACCTTGCCATGTCCAGGCACCCAGCACTGCCTTGGCAGCACGCTTTCTGCACACTGCTGCTCTGTTTCTATAGATGGCTCACCATCATTAGGGTACTGATTCACCCCATTGGCCAGTTCCAGGCTCAGCGCGCCTTCCTGGAGGCGGTCATGTGACCCAATTTCCATCTGGCCTCCACTTCTGGGGCCATCCACTGAAGTAACTTTGTGAACAGTCTAAAAGACAAACACAGAGCACAGGTAATGAGGATGTGAAAAACAATGGATTCAGATGCACATCGTACACATTAGGTATGGCTTTAAAATAGTAATTGTGCTAAACTAGATTATGCTATACTAAATGTACTCATGGCATTAAGTAGTTACTATTACAGCATTCCTTGGATGAGTATCAACCCAGTAATCCAGGACTCCATTCCCTTCTTTCCAGCTCTTATCCAGAGTTTGCCACCCACCTCTCACACATGCATAGCATAAAGTTTCTCCGGGTCACACCAGTAAGGCTGGTGTAAACTCTTCTCATATTCAGTGGGCTTATTTTACAACTGGTAAGTCACAGGTCACGTGACAAAATTCCACAGTTGTTTATAAATGGACGTTCTACTTGAGATCCGCTGGGCTATACAAAGCAGGCAGTGGTGTTAGGAGACATTGTGAGCCAGATGTGGGAAGCACAGAGAAAAGAAAATGCAGTACAAATCCACATCCTTGGACTCTGTTTTCATAATTTATTACTGGAAATATTTAAAAAAAAAACAAAAAACACTGAGGACTTATCAGTATTTTACTCTTATCTCAAGAAACCAATAAGGGAAACAAGTCAAATGCTTAATGTAGCTTTTCAGAAACACAATTACTTGATTAGAACATGTAAATGTTTATAATTTATAAATGTAAATTATAAAATAATAAATCAAATCAGATAGTGAAGAAGTGGATTCATTATGGCTTGCGCCATTTTACCAAAGTGTATAGAATCAAGAAATGTCTTCAGTTCTTTTATATACTAAGTGTCTGGATGTGAGCAGCACAGCTCTGTTTACTGGGTTTGTAGACTCATTTTTTTACAAGACCAAAATTCATTTCCTCTGAAACAAGACCTTAAATGGTAAACCCAAATTGGCCTGAATATCTAAAGATAATCTCCTGTCTAACAGCTACTCATCAGTAGATATAAATCAAGCTGAGCAAAGATCAAACTGCTATGGATGTTGAAAGTACAGTCATGAGATTTATCTGAGAGAACTGCTGACCAAGTGTGGATTTACAAAATACTGGTGTCCTTTGTTCAAGAGTGAAGGGACATTTTAACACAGCCTCATGATTGAACAATACAGTTATTTTGTCATGACACCAACACAGAGGGTTTTAACCCCTGTATGTATGCACTGGTGTTTAGTTTGAATACATACTGGATATAACCCCCCAGCAGATTATGTATCATATGATTAATGCTTATTTAAAGACCCATTCTATTTTTAGGAAGTTGGGGAAGGTCAAATAGTGAAAGCAGAAGCAAACTGAAAACAATCTGCTTCCATGTCACCGCTTCTGAACCAGAATTTTCAGTATAAAATAAGACCAAAAACCTTTCTGTTTTTGTGATTTCAGCAACACTGTTATGTGGGACACCAGTGGCTGGTTATATCTTTTGGTGGCAGTCCTATGTCCTACACCTAGAGATGTACAGGAACAGGAATATCAGGAGACCATGTTTTGCATCTTATTTGAATCTTTCATACTGTGTGCTGCTTTGTTGTCCCTTTATTTCGTTTCGTTGCGCTCTCTTTTCATCTTTGCTTCCACTTATTGGATAAGTGTAACAAAAGTCCTTGTTAACATTTAGGAAAAGAATGTGATTTGTGTTAAAAGACACACTTCACAACAGAAACCCTGCACATCAAAAAGTGAAGTCTGCCTGGTGTGTTTAAATGTGATGCAAAGAGGTCTCATGAAAACAGGCTGCAAAAAGACAACTCATACATTGGTGAGTCAGACTTTAAGCCTTCACTTAAAGTAAGAGGTTTTCCATCTGAGTGACCACATGCAACATTAATCATGTGATTATTGATTAGTTCTACGATTCCGATTATAGATTGTTATCATGTGGTCTTTTGGCTTGATCACGCAGTAGATTAAGCAGGCACAATACTTCCCAAGTCAGGTTTCACAGTTGATTTGATGCTGGGCTTGCATGGGAAGTGGTTGAAAAAGCAAATTCACTAGTTTAATTCAATAATTTACAGACACTCCCAAGCATCAAGCACCCCACAGCTATAGGAGGATAGCTTAAGTTATCATTTATACAGTAAATGCGCATTACTAATGGACACATATTGCACATAACACTGCACAGAAATTGACCGATGATAGCACTTTTTTAATTCAATAACATTAACAGTCCCATGAGTCTTTGCTTTCTCTGACACAAAACTGTCCAGAATCCCAAGTGACTGCCCCTCTCAGCTTGATACAGTACAGAGGGTCGACTCATACAGGACAATTAAAACACTGCTGCAGTTTTAAATCTGTGCTTTATTGTTTCTGCGTCATTAGTTACTATGACATCCATCTCAAGTCAAAGCAAGCCATTTTTAGGGACATTTTGTGTGATGATTACTCATTTTAAGCTTTCAGTGTTTCCACATTGTTGAAACGTGATCACTGAGCATGTATATATATGTAGTGACAGTGGGTTGTGCTATAAACCATGTGCTTTTCAAACATTAGTGTAGCAGTTCAGGAATTTGATTCACTAGTTTTCATTTCTGATTTCTGGTTTCTCCATATCTAAAATGACTGTAGGCTGTGAGGTTTTTCATAGTTCGACTTCCTTTTTTCAGAGATTGCAGCTCTATACTATTATCTCTTTTCCTCCAAGTCAAAATGCCAACCTGGTCATCTTGAAATACATTTTCAAACTTTTTATTTTAGTCTGCTTGAACAATGGAACAAAATGTAAAGTGGTGTCGATCTTTCAAAAGTTATGTTGTTAAATTTGTCTAAATCTCAGTGATCTTAATACATTAAGTCCAGATGTGGTTTGCAAATAAAACCAGTGAGTGTACAATCCATTCAGTCTTCAGGCTGGTTCCTTGTAGATTATATTATAATGAATCCAGCAGAAAAGAAAAGCAAACAAAGATAATCCAAGGGCAGCTTCAGAAATCATTGACAGAGTTCATGTTGTTGCATTTGAACTTGCTCAGAGGTTCACAGGAGAGTGAAACAGTGGCACTATATGACTACATTAGATGTGCTAGCAACACAGAGGGAAGTCTGCAGGCTGTATTACAGTAAATAGTTGAGATGCTTCAATTCGCACCTGCTGCATGCTTTGTGCAGTTGTGTTCAGTTTAAAGAGCCCAAAAGACTAGAAGATGCTTGAAGATCATGTCGCAGAGGAAGACGTTATTTGTTTTATGCATACACTTTTAAATATATAATGTATGTAGATCTGAATCACCCAGTATTAGATCATCCCCACCAGAAGAAAAGAAAGAAAGAAAAGGGCTTCAGTTTGTAGATCCATTAGTGTGCGGTAGCAGAAGTGAGCCTGATGTCCAGCTTCCCCATCATTTGAATATTATTGAAATGAGCCTTTGAAGTGGCTAATTACTGGACATTCTGTAAGCCTTCTGAATTCACTTTCTGTACTGGGTGTCTAGCAGGGGGCTCCCAGGGGGGGTTGCTGGTGTTATGGGTGAGAGGTGAAGCGGGTTTGGAAACTGGAGAGTTTTAGAGGAGGGTGCAGCGAACAGCCGGCATGCAATACGTGAGAGGCCCCATGTTTTTACTATCAGTAGCATCAGATGGGAAAGAGGAAGGGGGGGGGTGGAGGTAGCTGCGTGCAGTTATGAAAACTGCAGTGTGTTGAAACAGAGCGACTGCAAGACTGCATAACCTACGAACCCACAATCACGCACAGTCACACACTGACACTCTCTTTTCCTCCTTTTTTCACAGTTGTGCACACAAAACGCAGCAAAAGAAAGGTCAGAGGGGTTCGAAGCTGAACACCCGGAACAAATGGACTTCGCTGAGCTTTGACGCCAAACAAACCCAAACCCTCCTCCACCGCGCACACACACACACACACACACACACACACACACACACACACACACACACACACACACACACACACACACACACACACATTAAAGGCTCTTTTGACAAAACTTAGTCGATCTAAAACCAGTCCAAATTGTGAAATGTTGCGCTGACACCTGCACCGCTTCACACCTACCGGGCTGCCCAAACTGCACAAACCACGTGCTTTTGCAAATATTTACACTACGACATAGCCTGTTGTATTCTCTCTGTGTCGCACACAAACACACTTGTGCAGACTTGACACACAAAAACGGCACAAAGTGTATCCAAAAACACCAACCAGCCCAACTGGCTTAGACCTTGTAGAACCTGGTAGACCAGACACTTGAGTCTGGGAGCCCTTTAAACGAGACAAGCCTGTGCAGTTTTGTTTGTGAGAGTGCTCTTTAACCCTGACACTGGAGGGAGGAGACAGAATATGTGAGGATAGTAGAGGTGGCGGCGGCGGTGGCGAGAGCCTGTGAGTAGACAGCTGAACCTAAATCCAACACCAACTCATCCTCCCTCTTATCCTCCTCCCTCTTCTCCCACCCCCTCCCCTTCCCCTTTTTGCTGTCGTGCCGAACATGAAGCAGAGACCCTGACAATATGAAGCTGGCTGAGAGCCTCTAGGACACAGCAAACGCGTACTTACGTCGTCCTAGACGTCCAGACGGGGCTGCCGGTCGAAGAGTGGGGAGCAGAAGAGGAAACAGAGAGTAGCATGAGAATTGCTCGCCGGTGCAGCAGCAGTCCACGAGCGATCTGGCCTTGTTGGGGGGTTGTATTCCTCGTTTTTTTTTCTTTTTTCTATTTCTCCCAGCCCGGGCGGCGCGCAGACAGAGCGAGCGGTGACACACACATAAATGCACTCACACACGGCCAGCCGCACGCACAGCGCACACCTCCCCCCAGCACACCGCACACGTTTCTCATTCTCTTGCCTATTCTTATGACCAGCGCTTTCTGTTCTCTGCTTTTTCCTTTCTCATTATCTCTGTCTGCTCCTCCCTTCCCTTTTTCAATATCCTCTTTCTTTCTCTTCACTACAGATGCAGTCGGCTTCTCCTCGCAGCCCCCACCTTCACCTCCCCTCCTCCTCCTCCCCTCTCTCTTTCCCTCCCTCCATTGCCCTCCCTCTCGCGCAGCCTCTCCCTCCATCTCCTCTCCCCTCTCTCTCTCTCTCTCGCGCTTTTCAGTGTGTGTTTAGAGCGAGAGGCCATTATCTAAGCCACAGCGGGCACGTACGAATGGAATGGAGGAGTGCGCAGTGAGCAGAAACACAGAGAGCGGTGGGGGGATAGTTGCTAGCAGCAGCAGCAGCAGCCTTGGAAACAGCACAGTGCAGCAGAGCTCCTTACCAGTGAGAAAACCCCTCTCGGTCTCTATCCACACCCATTCCACATTATGTACTCTGCTGCATTAGATTATGTTATATATAAGGCTCTATCTCTGTCTGTGTGTGTGTTTTGTTTATCGCCATAAGCCCCATACTGGCAATTCTGAGTGTGACAGAGCTTCTCTGCTTTCGACCGCAGAGGCAAACCAGCGGCTTGCAAACGAAAATGCAATCTCATCGCGCAATGGCATCAACACAGGGAAAAAAAGAAAGAGAGAAAAGGGAGCAGAGAAAAGCATCATTACACTCCTTGTTTATGCCTTTTGTAAACGACATCCGTTTTTTTTCCTCGCGGACATTTTTGCTCCATCTAGATTGGGCTCCACCGCGGGCCGAAGGAGAAACCACCGATGATGGTTGTTCCATCTCCATTTTCATTCCTGTCCGCATTCACATCGCTTCCCTGTTCCTCGTGTGACAGGAAAAGCTTCAGACCTACACCTGTGACTGATAACAGATCCTCTAGGATGCTCTCGCAAGAGAGGGAGAGGATTGCTGGCGCTCTTGCCGGCCCTTTAATCCAAGATCCAAAGGACGCAAACAAAGTAGAAGGCTTCCGACTGCAGGAAGCTCAGGGTCACTTGGTTTAAAAGAAATCACCAACACTCTATGATGTCAACTCACTCCTGCAGATGTCGGGAAGCAAACGAAAGAAGACCTATATGCTCAGGAGTAAAGCAGCAAGGCGGCTGAATTGGGCAATGGAGAGTGAGAGGGGCACGACTCTTCAACATCGGTGAGCAAGAGGAACAGAGTGGAGATAGGAAGAGGGAAATCTGTGGAGCACACTGTTGAAATGTGCCGAGTTGATCAGCTGTTCGTGTGATACTGATTCTGTAACCAGAGGTACGAGAGTGGCACAAACAGAAAAAGGGTCAGGAGGTTGCTGCCGAATGAAGACCGCGAGGAGCCGACTAATCACAGTTCATCGATGGCTTCTGTCCTACCCGTCCGCCAGCGTGTGACAACGTTCTCCCATTCCTCACCATTGTCGCCTTCCCTTGCTGTCACTGGCATTATCATTATGAACGCCGTCATCGCCTCTGGGTGACCGGCTCTGCGGTCCTCTCTTCGCTCCTACATTGCTGGAGTTTTGGAGAAGATTTAACCAGGAAGAGGAGGAGGAGGTTGGGTATTATGGCCGTCTCCCTCATGCAGATCGCTGTCAGCTCCTGCGTAGTGTTTTTCTCTTATATTACTGAGCATGTGTGAGCTACACTGCACTGTGGCTGGATTAACTTCTGTAGCCCTTCCCTGCTTCACTTCCTTTGGCTTTCCCTGTCTCTCCTGGTCTCTCATTTTCTCTGGCATCTTCAATCTGCCTTTGCCTGTCTCTCTCTCTCTCTCTCTTTCTCAATTCGTCTCTACTGTCTTGTTTCCCGAGCTTTTTGCCTCCATCCAGCATAGCTTATTGCATTACCGTTCCAACACTTTTCTCACGCGCTCGCTCTCTGGCGCTATAAAATTGCACACACTGTCTGTCTCGTTGTTGCCGCACAATTTCATATGTACACACACAGATGAGCGTCAATCCCAAAGAGAAACACAGCCCGAGCCGTCTAAAAAGGAAGGGGAAGGAGAAGTAGAGCATTAAGGTCACGTGACCAGGGAGGGCCAATGAGTGGGAAGGGAGAGTATAGTGAGCGAGAGAGGTAGGAAACACATGTGGCGGTGACGTAGCTGTACCGTCACCGTCATCGTCATCAGTGTCTCCCACCAGGACGCTTGCCTCCACCACTGGGTGGGCGCGTGTCATCCCGAGCACATGCCCACCATCACCAAAACCACACCAAAAAAACTGAAGCTCAGAAAGCACGCTCTTTTTATTCACCCGGCTGGCTGGTGTTCACTCGCTCACTCCCCCGACTGTAGTGACACAGCGTTTCTCGCTCAGCATTTGGCTTAACCCCTGAATCTGTTCTGTACGCACACTTCCTCATTTTAGACATCTCCTGAACACAACAGGCTCCTTAAACAGTCCCATCTTATGTGAAGTTAGCACTTCCATAGTTTATATCCAAAATTTGGAGAGCGAGGCAAAGAGGATGAAAGAGAACTTAATAAACATGAACTCTGCCTGACTCTGTCACTGTCCACAGCTGAGTAAAACAAAGAAACGCTGTTTGACCAAAACACCAACATGAGGGAAGGGATTCAGCTGTTTCCGACACATGATGTGCCCACACTGTAAATACAGCATGTAAGCTGACACAGTTTGCTCCATGTCAGAAGGCACGAGTAATTTACAGTAAGAGTGCTCTTGATTCAAGCACATGTCTTCTTTGATGACTCATATCAGCTTACATCGGTGTCATTTCACATAAGACATTGCTCAAAATTTCTTCACCACCATCGGACTGGCCATCTCTGACAAAAGGAATAGAAATCTACCGAAGCGAAGCAGCAATGGCAGAAAAGCGCGTTGTCGCTTTAAGATGCTGGCGTGCGTTTCGTGGATTCCAATGCTGCCATTCAGGTTTGTTCAACAGAGCTGGTGTGAAGTCACCTCGTGAGCACAACTGTAGCGCGGTGAAAGAGAACGTTAGAAGTGCAGGGCAGTCGTGCCTTTAGCGAACTTTTGAGTCATCGAGGTTACCTGATATTTGAAATGACAACAACAATCCACGCAGCTTGACATTTAAGTGAAAATGAAATCGCACTTACGGTAAACCTGTAATTCGGCATTGAGAGACACACAGGAGAGGTAACAAAGACTCCTCATCGATCACTTCATTTCACGGTGTAGTCACATTTATCATCCAAGATGAGTTACTGCACGCCCTCATCTCTCTCCCCCTCTCAATTCTCAGGCTCTCGCTCTTTTTCTCAGCAGCACGGAGGAAAGGTCTAGGTTGTAGGAGGGATGACTGACAACAAAAGTCCATCCGCAGCAGTGTGTGTGCTCGCTTATGAGTAAAGCTTGAGTCATCCTCTTCTTTTCAACGAAGTCCTGACACAGAACCCTCAAACAGTGAAACAAGCTTTTCAATTTGCTTTTTTTTTGCCAGCACCTCGCTAGTGGGAGGTGTACGTGAATGAAGCATACCGACGGAGAACAAAATGTTTGCTTTTCAGGCAGTCCGGGAGTTGAATTCTTGCGATTTCACTGTTAGACGTGCTTTAAAAAAACATTTGTTTCCAGCAGTGACCAAACTCACAGGAGCATGACACAAGGGTCCTTTGCCTCTCCTAACATCACTTCCTGTCAGCTGATTCCATTTCCTCTATCCACCTCTGTGCGCCCCCATCCCCAGCACACATTGTCCCGCATTCTAATGGCATCAAGGTCATCGGATCTGACACACTGTGTGCACCCCCTCCTTCCCTTTCTCTTTTTTTTTTTGCTCCACATCTCTTTATCTTTCACTTCCTGCCCCCCCTCCAAACTGCTCACATGCACGCAGACGCTCCAGTGCATGCACACCAACTGTCAACAAATGCAGAGGCATGCTTTAATGAGCTCTCTCCACTCTCTCCACACACACACAGAGTACACACTAGTATGCACACAGTCCACTGAGGGTCACTGGGTTTATTGGTGGGGAGGGGCCAGAGACCATAGGGCACATTATATTTAGCACCAAGGTCGTAATCATAACATATTTTGGAGGAGAGACTTTTAAATGTGTTCTGTATCCTTTCTATCTAGAGACAGAGAACAGATACAGCAACATATGGAGAATTTATGTGAACTTTTATTTGCATAATAAGTCCTGTATGTATATTCTAATGCTTCTCTTATGATTCAGAACACTACACTATTTTCCGTGTACTTTAGTCATTTTTTACAATACAATCTACAAAATGCGTGTGTGTGTGTGTGTGTGTGTGTGTGTGTGTGTGTGTGTGTGTGTGTGTGTGTGTGGGTTTAGTTTTTTTTTAGTCATAACTGGTTTTCTGAAAAACACATAAAAACAGTAATGAGAAAACTGCCTGTTTGAGTAAGTGTAACTGCATCTGTAACTGTAACTTGAGCAACAAGACTCTTTACCTATTGTTCATTTTCAGGCATCACCTAATTTCATCTGTGCACCTGTCTGTTTGGCCGTTTTTCTCTCTTTGTTTCAGCTTGGTGTCCAAACACACTCGTGCCAAACCCCCACTCAGCCAGGACGGTGTTAAGTTCAGGGTATGTTTAGGTGTAGATTGCACCACAGCGTAGTGTATATCAAGTCTGAGTCATACCTCCTGACATTTGGCACGTGCAAGTCAGCACGGATTGCCCAGCTGGGGGAAGGCCTACCCGCCTATCCCCCGTCAAACCCCACCCCTCGCTATTCCTCACAAAGAGAAATGGAGGAGTGGCTTGCGAAGGAGGAGAGGAGGAAAAAAATGGGAAAGGTGGTGCCGGGTAAGAGGCTGTTAAGCAGGGTGGAGCCACAAAAAGAAGAGGAAGGGGAAGGGGGGGCTGTTTTTAAGAGACAGCTCTTTGTGCTTCAGGATTTGAACAACAGCAGGATCAATGAGCAGAACAGAATGTGTTATCAGAAAGTTTTTGGACCTGAGACAAACAGGGTGAAGGGAAATGAATGAAAAACAAGTGAGTTCAGAACGGTTTGAACCTGTGAAAGAACACTGCGTGCCGCTACCTGCTCGCCTTTTGTATGCCAAGTGCTGAAAAAGAGCTGAGTGGTCAGATTTGTTTGGACAGTGATGTAATCATTAACAGAACGCAGCAGTAAAGATGGGCAGAGTGTGTTCTGACAGGTGAAACACTGACTGAGAGGCTTCGTAATGACTTTTGGGTTGCAATATTAATTTTTAAGACTCGAGAGCGAGAAAGACATAAAGCAGCAGAAACCTGCCTCAGCCCCTGCACGGTGGCTGGTTGCCAGCCTTGTCTCTCTCTCAGGACTCGGGCTAAGATTAGCTTCCCATATGTTCAAGTCAGGCGTAGCCAGACTTAAAGGGCCAGTGCTCGACCGTGGCAAAACAAGAAAGCCTTCACTGTGTTTGCTGATGGTCTATATCAACACACATGTGAAGGTTCAGCGTGCATTTTTAATCATTCCAGTGAAAGCTGGGCTCATAACAGATAACTACTGGAAACTGATAAGATGCGGTGCTTTTCTTGTATGCTTCCAGTTATAGACTTTGTTCTTTAATATCGTCCTTGTTCGTGTGTGTGTTTTGATACTATGGCATGAAAACTCCCACAGCTGTTGGGCTGTATTACATAAAACCTGGCAGCGTCTGGCAGCAGTGGGATTCAGGATTGTTTAAACTGGATGCCCAGTGGGAACAGCAGAGCAGCCGCCAGAGAGGCGAGAGTTCGAGCTCAAGCAACAGCTGATGACTCCTCCCCTTCTCCCTCCATTCATTTTTTATTAACTGCGGCACGGTGCGGCTGACGACCTCGCTCTAACATCAGACACCACCAACGATGCCACCGACCGCAACTCATCGCGCTCGCAGGATACCAAACCAGGCCCCCGCCAGGTTTGGTCACTAGTAACAGAAACCCAAAGCAGCCCAGCGAGGCAGTGCCGAAAGAAATGTCTGCTAATTGTCATTAATTAGAAATGAAACATGACAATAGTTCAGGGTTTTGCAAGTCCTTAATGACTGCATACAAGTGAGGCAATTATTGGTGACTGTATAAATTAAAATGTCACATCAAATTCCACAAGGACCTATGAGATGTGATGTTTTGAAATCCTGGGAGTGCTTTTTCTTTTACAATCTCGGCGAACATTTACTTTTCAACCAGTGCATCTAAAGTAGAGCAGGGCGATATGACCAAAAGTATCTATCACGATATACATTTGAAAATTTGCGATAACGATATAACTGACGATATAATTGACACTAGACAAAACACTTTAAAACTCCACAACTTTATTAGTGCAAAAAAAAAACAAAACAAAAAAAACCCCATCAATGATTTTCACTTAAACAAGCAGCTGTTTTTTATGTGCATGAGAATTATATAAAATTTAACAGTGCAAATGCAAATTTCTTGCTGACAGTTTAACCAGAAGGCATTTCCAGTGGAAACTGGCCGACATATCCTCAGCATGACCATGTATAATATCCACAAAACTTAAAAAGAGGTTATACACACACGATACGGTAACATTATGTTGAAGCACAGTACGTATCACTCCGCGAGGCGCCTGCCTACGATAGCCGTAATGATCCGACAATCCATCAAGCGGTGCGGCTTCGTAGCTTATCAAAGTCGTACTAAAACATAGTAAACACAACTAGAATTCATACATAAGGCACACGGGATTATAAGGCGCTCTGTCGATTTCCAGAAAAATCGAAGGATTGATTTTAAGTGTGCCGTATTTTCCAAACAACACGGTAATAACGGCGGCCCGCTAGCATGCTCTACCAAAAATAGTGCTTTGTTGTGTATCTGACGGACGAAAGCTAAACCAGTTCCACACCACTGAAGTTGCAGCATTTTTACAAACCAATTCTGGTTCATCCGTTTCATTCAACGGTCCGCTTTCTCCCTTCTCGTTCTCCGTCGCCGTCATGCTTTTTCCACCATGTACGTATGAAAACAAAGGCACTGCACATGCGCGTTTTACCCATATTCTATCACAATATTTCATTTTCTTATCGTTGCCCAACATTATACCGTATTACCGTGAACGGTATGATATGGTCCAGCCCTAATCTAAAGTGACTTCTGAAGCAGCCTGTCCTCAGTGTAAGACCAGAGGTGTGTCAAGTGATTATGCGGGTACACTGGGTAATTATTTATCTGTCTTTTTGTAGACAGTCTATGTGCTGCACAGTGCTATGTGTCCAGCTTGCTTTGATGAAAACTTGCTTCAAGCTCGCTGTCTAATTCAGAACATTCAGAAAGAGGTTTTACTCATGAGGTATCCATCTCAAAAGTTCCCTAAAACTGAGGTTGTTAAAAGCTTAACAGTCAATATTTGGTATGGCCATCTTTATTCTTTCTTGCTTCTAGCTTTCTTATCATTTCTTTAAGTAGTCTTCAGGAATAGTTCTCCAGGTTTCTTGAATGACATTCACATCACTTTTATGGATGTTTCTACTTTTTGTGTTCTACTTCCATTATGTGTCTTTCTATCCAGGTATGCTTTTACTGCATTGGCAGTGTGTTTGGGATCATTGAAAAATTGTCTGCAGAGAGTATTGCATGGTGGATTAAAAATAAAACGTACTTTTCTGTGTTCATATTATGATCAATTTTGACAAGATCCCTAACACTGCTGACTGAAATGCAGCCTCAAACCATGACAGAGCCTCTAACGTGTTTTACAGATAAAGTAGACGCTCACTGCTGTACCTTTCTCCTGACCTCCTGTATCCATATTGACGGTGTGAAAAAGTTGGATTTATTATTTTACAAGATATTTCAGGACTAGATGCATCTCTCAGGTCTTGTATCAGGTCTTTGCTGGATTTTTTTCCTTGCCTTTGGCTGATGGCTCTTGGGAATCTGCTATTGGTACAAAAATACTATTTTTTCCCTGTCAAACTGTGCTATCCTCGACATTTTTTATACATTCAACTCACAAAATGTGAACAAATTGGGTCATATTGTGACAGGCTGCTTGTAACAAACCGCCTACAAACAATTTAAAATTTGCTCTTTCTAACTAGATATAATACTGGTTCAACCTTTTTTATGCTGAAAAAATAAGTGAAAAAGCAGCCTCTGTCCAAACAAACCCTTTCTGAAATTCTGGAGAACTTTTGCATTTTTAAAGACCGCTTTAAAAAAAAAAATACTACAAAGTCTGGCAAAACACAAAGAAAGAAGGAGTGGCTTGTTTTACAATAACGTGCATTTGATTGCAGAAGCTATGTTATTATTAACCCATTTGGTAGTTTTGTTTAAATAGTCTTTACTTCCCATAATACAGTTTGTATTTTCAGGAAGTAAAGATGCATCTTTCATTTCTTGGGAAAAAAACTAATATTGTTACATAACATAACAAATGCCCAAAATAAAGCATCAACAAGAAAGATCTGTTCAAAGTAGGCCAGTCTACCAACTACGGGAATTCTTCACAGTCACAGTTTACACAAATTTGAATAAACCATTAGCTGCACTTCTTTACTGACTGAGTGGAAACCTCACAGAACAGTAAATACATCGAAAGCTAACACTGAATGGAAGAGGTGATGTCAAACCCTCCACTTCCTGAGTTTGTACTATACACCAAACCACTTACTACACAAACACACACACAATACGCACATGTGGTGCCGGCTAGCTGGTCACGTGACCAACCTTGGACGCCGAACGCCAGCTAAAATTAAAGCAATGATGTCATCAGACATTCAGTGTTGCCACGGAAACTAGGTCAGTATTAACCCTTTGCCGATGAGGCCGGGGATTCCAAAGCTCGACGAGTGATTAATAAACATTCCATGTGCCATCACGTACACAGCAGCGTCAGGGTTTCTACTCTGTCTCTGACTCGTTTCCCACCTGTGTGAAGTTCACCTCGTGCATAAAGAGGAAATCCTGTGCATAGGCGTGGAAAAAAAAAAAGAAAAAGAAAAGAAAGAAATCACACGAGCGCAGTCTGTCTGTCTGTAACCCACTGTGGTACACCTCTCAATTCAGCTTTGCTTCCTGAATAGCAGAAAAACAAACTTGCTTTCAAACTCACTTTAAACCATTTTGTTTAATGTTCTTGGGACTGTACATGCCTAATGATACTCTGTAACTGCTTATTTTAGTTTTCTAAAATGGTGCCCTCGGTCTGTTGGGTGTAGACTGTGTTTGCCTGTGTGCGACCAGGGAAATGTTTGACAAGGAAACAGATCTTGGTCGAGATAAACACTCCACCCAGGATACGCACGGCAACCATGACCCTCTGCAAACAGGAGCTCAGGACAACTATAAAGGCAGAGAAACTTGTTAAACACAAAAAAGATTATATTCCCCCTTTAAACCAGATGGTCGTATATACCTTGCAGATAAAGAGCTTGCCCACATATGGATTGGGATTAAAGCAGCTTAGAGGTAAGATAAAGTAGACCATGCTAACCCTATTTATGACATTTGAAACTCACTGACATATATCACTGCAGATGTGGAGGTGAATCTATTTCGCTCATCTAGGATTTCAGGTCGCTCTCGGCGCACGTGACAGAAGTCAGATCAAAGCTGTCTTTTTCCCCTTTTGGGAGAGGACTTCACAAGATTCTTAGAACTCAGACAATTGTTTGATGTTCAGTAAATTCCTTTATGAAACTTCGCACGCCGCCCGTCCACATGCCTTTCCACATAAACAGACGAGTGTGCCCCGGACCGGCGAGCTGAGGCAACAGTAGCACTCAGCAGCGACACGCCACAGGTTACTACGCCCGACAATCAACTACGTATACGCATGCGTGACCCACTAACTTTTACTCCCTTTACCTCATTTGACTCCAGAACCTAGGAGAAGCAGGACGGCCTCCCCAGCTCATGAGCCAACGTGCAGAGTTCCTCCTCCTCCTCCTCCTCCTCCTCCCCTCCTCCTTTCCAGGGCCTCTTGTATCTACACATGCCTTGCTCTGGCACCAATCAGCGGGCAGCGTGGGACGCTTTAAACTGAGGATGCCGCCACTTCATCAGTAAGGGCGCTTTAACTTGGCGCGCCTCAGAGATAAACTCGGAGCAACTGTATTAAACAGAGTCAGTTCCCAGGCGGCAAAGACCGGGTGTGAAGACGAGACGAGGGATCTGGCACAACTATATTCCACTTAGAGATGATACGAGGGATAACGCGGCATCCACCGGGGGAGAGGAGCGTATGACATACCAGCGACAGAGCGAGGACAGTCACAGCTGTGTAACAGTTACACTGGTTAAAGCAATTCTTACACACATGCGTAATCAAGTTTTTTTTGTTGTTGTTTTTTAAAGAACAGGCAAACAGATACAGACCGACTGAGAAGAGGAAGTGATCACTGGGCTGACTAACCATGACATTAACACCTCATCCAACAGCAGCAAACGGGCAGAGATTATGCATAGACGCAGACGACAGACATGGGCACAAACACTATTTCAAACCCACCCATCAAGTGTCATCTCTTACCTCAGCTGCCAGTTCTGGGCTTCCCAAGCAGCCTTGACCGTTGTCGTCCAAATATTCCACCTTTACAGTCATTTAACAGAACAGGGATTGGGGGGGGGCAGAGAGAGAGAGAGAGAGAGAGAGAGAGAGAGAGAGAGAGAGAGGGAGGGAGGGAGGGGAGGAATAAGAATCAATAGAATAATGCGACAAGGGCCTGTTCAAAAAGACTCATCATTGAGCATTAATGTGCCACCTTTACAGCTTTGCACAACGGCACACGGGCTCTGCCATCCGCAGTCTCTTCATCCCATTCCTGTTAACCTCAGCGACCATCAAAAAGCGCAAATCTGTTTTCTTTGATTTCTGCTCAAACAGTGAGCCGGCACTTCCCTCTGCTGCCGGGACAGCGAATGAGAGACGCAAAATAGATTCGATTTCAGTTATAGAATTATGTAATGTCTGTATCCCGACTTGGTGCAACCTTTCTAATATATATATGTCTGATCATCTGATGTCAGCATCCCCCCCCCCCTTTTTAATCTTAGGGGGAAAGAATCCAAAGTGGACGGGTTAAGTGAGAGAGGCATGGAATAGATGGAAATGGTAGATCAAAGCAGGGCTGATCATTATTATTATTTTTGCAAAAAAAAACCACCCCCCCCCCCCCTCTCAAAGAAAAAACCTTGTCTACGCGACCCCAATGTTAAATTGTGTGTTGTGTCTCGAGTTGAGTCCCGCCAACCTCCGTACCGCCCCACCCCCCGCACCCCGAAATCCCCACACCCCCACCACACCACCCACGCCCCACCCACCCACCTATCAATCCTAAAATAGTCTGGAGTGATGAATATTTACCCTCCAAGCCTCTGAGCTGCCTCGGTTTGTACTCCTCCGTCCGCTGGCCGAATCCCCATCAGAAGACTCCGGCTCCCTCTCTCTCTCTCTCTCTCTCCTTCAGCCCTATCTCTCTCTCTCGCTCTCTTTCTTCTCTCTCTCTTTCTCTCGTTCTCTATCGCTCCACTCCTCTTTCTCGGTCTCTCGGTCTCTCTCTCTCCCGTCTGTGTTGCAGCAGCCCATTCAGGAAGCCATCTTGTGTTTTTATTCTGGCTTTACATGAGCCCTCGTACGCACGTTCTCTCTCCCTCTCTCTCACTTATTCTCTTGCTCTACCCCCGTCCTCCCTCCCTCCCTCTCTCTCTCGCTCCTGCTCGTATGCCAATAGGTCTACCGCGCACACACACACACGTTCATATGCATACACACATACACACACATGCAAGAGGGATTTTTTTTCTAAACGATCGCTATCGCTCTTTCCTTCCTGCTGATATTTCTCTCTCTCTCTTCTCTTTCTGTGAATGTCCCCTCGACCACCCCCTCCCCCCTCTCTATTTCTATACAAACATATACACTCGTGATAAATGCACACACACACATATACACAGCTCGCCGGAGAGACGTCACACTAGAGATAGCACACAAAGGCAGCACGTCCACCAATCAGAGGCCCGGCTGGGCTGCTGCTAGGGTGAAACCGAAGGAGAGCGTGTGAGGGTGGTGAGAGAGGGAGAGAGGGGAGAGATCGGAGTGAGAGAGAAAAAATAAGAGCAGGTCAAAAAAAAAAAGAAAGGGTCTCCATTTTCATGTGTGTGTTTGTGTGTGTGCAGCACCATATAAGAATGGCCGACATAAAGAAACAAAGTGAAGGTGGGCGGGAGGTGTGTGTCTGGCTGTGTGTGTATGTGTAGTACTGTGTGTGTGTGTGTGTGTGTGTGTGTGTGTGATGTGGGGGGGATGGGTCCTCTCTATGCCTGTCAATTATCTCCTGAAACTGGCCTTCCCTAAACAATGCCTCTGGTATGTGGTATTGCCGAGCACCATCTGTGTCAGGGCTGCCTGCAATAAGTGGACTGGACTGCACAGTGCACGCATGCATGCACCCACACACACACTCTCACACACACAAACACTCTCGGAGACAGCAGACACCCCCGCTCTGATGGGCAAAATTACACAGCAAAGCCCAGTGTGCTGACTCAAAGCAAGAGAAGTGCTGTTGTTAAAAGCGATGCTGTTGTGCGCTCCTGTAAGAGCATCGCAAATCATCACCTGCAACTGTGTTCGCATGCAAACATGAGCTTAAAGGGCTGCCAGGAACTTGCGTTTCCTTTTTACGGTCTCTGTGTAAAAGACACGCCGAGCATATTTCGAAGGCCTGCGCTCATAATGTTTATATTCTGAGTGTGAAAGATCATCTCTGGATTGGATCTTTTTAAACTCGACATCAGCACGAGTCCTGAACATCGTCTCCGAAAACCAACAGGATCGGAGAGTGCGTGTGTGGGAACTGTTCGGTCTAAATCAGCGATCGGATACCGCAACCAGAATGCACTTTCACCAATCAACTTTATATGAAACGGGAAGTTAAGCAACGATTAAAAAGAAGAAGAGGGCAGCGATGTATTTCTGCAAATAGGCAATGATATGAGAAAGTGAGGGGGAAAGAAAAAAGGCAGCTGATGGATTAGAAAACTCTGCAAAGACGCGACAAAGCGAGCGAATGTTCAGGCAGCCTGGTGAAAATGGACAGACAGCGAGAGGTGGGCAGAGATGGAGGGAGAGTCGAGAGAAAAAGGCAGAGAGGGAACTGAAGGGCGGCGCGGCGCGGTGAGGCGAGGCGAGGCGAGGCAGCCACACGGTGACACAGCATTTTGTAGTGTTTGCGCACTCGTATGGCACGGGAAATCCCCTCTGCTTACGTCAGATGGGGGGCCACGTGTGTGGATGAATGTGTGTGTTTATGTCAGAGCAGAGTGGTGTTGGTCGCAAGCTGGACAGCGCGAGTGGCTGCTTGGCTTTAATTTGCTTCGTTACAGGTAGGCCAGCATAGGAGACGCACTTTAGCCAGCAGTAGGTAGCACAAGGTGTATTAGTAAAGGCAGGAATACGAGTAAGCGTGGTGAGACAGATAGTAGATGATGGAATCTGTTTCTGTGGGTTGGAATAAAGAAAACGCCTATAGAGAACAAAGCAAAAGCATTGATTATAGTAAAAGTAGAAATATTAGCAGAGCTGTAAAGAAGTTCATCCTCTGCTATATGGTGCCAAGCTTTGACTGAATTGGATGGATGTTTCCTTAAACAATGAAGAGGAAGAAGATAATCCACCACATCTCTCCAAACACCAAACCTTCCTCCCCCCTTTAGTCTTTTTTACCATCCTCCAGCAGACACCTGGTAGTCGCTGACAGAGCATAATCACAGCCCCAGACAGTGCCATAATCCCAAACTATACATGCCTTCATTTAACTTTGCTTCATCCACACAGGTCCTGCCTCTCGCTGCCACCTGCAATTAGAGTCTTCCCAGACTTGGACCAACTCACACAAACACACTTATTTCACAGACAGACCACAGAGAGGCTCATTAAAGCTCCTCTGGTTGTGTGTTGTCTAAATTTCACGAGGTTGCAGGTGGAGGGCAGAGCTGGCCTGCAATTAGACAAAGTCTAATTAATAGCATTGATTAGGCTAGCCACCCCAGCTCTGTATGCTCCACATTCTTCTATGAACCCTAATCCTCTACTTCATTCACATGAACAATAACAGTCACCTGTCTCGAGGGGTTTAAAAGGGAAAGAAAGCCTTTAAAGCACATTATCCACATGCAACAGTGAGCTGCAGTTTCGCGGGAGAGAATGAAGGATGCGGTTCGCAGCCAGTCAGGAACTCAGCTGCTGCATCCATACAGAGGATAGAGGGCAGAGATAGAGGGACTGCGGGGGAGGGATACTGACGAATGAATGATGAATGGATGGCCACATCTTTTGCACATCTTCTGAGCCTCCAGAAGAGATCATTTTTGAATGAATCTGTGGAAAACACTGCATATCCTTATAGCTTTGAAGGCTACATGGAATCTTGGCCCTTGCCGTGTTGCTGTCTTGGCGAAAAATGAAGAAATATAAACCATATAACTGTGGCTCTTCTATGTAGCAGTCAACACATTATCCTTACACACAGGGTCACAAGCTAGTGTATCTTTAGTGTCAAGGGGTCACCACCAGTGTTGAACAAGTTACTTGAAAAAAGTAATCAGTAACTAATTACTGATTACTTCCCCAAAAAAGTAATCCCGTTACTTTACTGATTACTTATTTTCAAAAGTAATTAATTACTTAGTTACTTTTTAAAAACACGATTTACAACCTGAAGAGGTGATAAAGCGATAGATCTTTCAGCCCAATTCTACTTTTTCTGCATAATCCATCATACAAAATGTAATCAAATGGAAAAGTCTCTTTTTTTTAACTTGTTTTATCAGTTTTAATCTTTTAACTTTATGCATCAAGCAAAAATTTAATTATATGCAACATTCTCTGACTGGAAGAAATTAGTTTAACATTTAAACCTATTTTCTGCACATTCCAGCACATAAAATAAAATATTTTTTGTGTTTACACTCAGTCTTTCAAATAGATGCAAGTAAAACACAGCAGAAAATAAATAAAGTCAAAGACTCAGCGGTCCTGTTGCTCTATTTTCACCTGTAAAGCAGGAGTGGGGTAGGCGGAGGTTTACCCTGGTGCAGGTGTGCCGCGGTCAGTGGAAGAATCCGCGAGTTTCTCTGTGAGTTTCCCATTACGTCGTAGCTCACTCGGTGCTTGCTTGGAAGTTTAGGGGTTTTTTCGCTGTAAAAAGAAGTTTTCTTCCCACGCACAGACACTAATGTTTTTGTCACTTTTTATGGAATCAAACTCAAAGTAAGGTCAGTACTTCCACGCTTTAAACGCTGCACGCTCATACTCTCTCCCACAATCGATGATCCATTGTTGATCTGCACACAGCTGTTGTCACTAACGGCGCACTCGCTTACGTCACTGTCGTGAAACATTCTTGCAAAAAATCGGTATTTTACTGGAAGCAGTGCTTAAACATGGAAAAACAAACTTTGTCCAAAAACCTCTCATGTTCAGCTGTTTTCCACTTTTTCTTTGGTCATTTTAGCCTTTTTGGCCAGGGTGAAGGGAGTATCTGCCATCAAACAAGAAGACAGCCACATGTAGCTATGATGATGTTTGCTAGTTCACCTTACATGCATTAATGTAATAACGTGGTTAGCCTACTCAACGTAAATTACACACGAACAACATTAAGCTACTCACGCAGAGAAGAACGGCTGCTGCTGCCATCATCATCCGTCATCATTTCTGCTACACTGGCAGGGCTAGGGGCCAGGACTCTCCTCTTCGGGTTTTTGGGGGATGTTGCTAACTCCGGGTCCGATAACAGGCACCACACCCGCAGTAGATGCGCTCGGTGTGAGGTCTCGCAGCAAGCTATCAAATACGGCGCATTTCTCGGCTTTTAAAAAAACGCTATGCGTCGCCAGGTGTTTCATCGGATTCGAGGAGTTACCTCCTTTGACAGTATCACAGTATCAGCTTAAAGCGCTTGTTGCAGGCTGCTGAGTTTGCATATTTTGCTGTGAAGCACAGCCAGAGTTTTGACCGCTTTGCCTTGGGCATTTTTAATCTGTAGCTCTGCTTTGAAAGAACGTACGTACCTGGGCCCGCCTACTATCCTCGGAAACGTAAAATGATTGGCTAGAAGTGTATCACAGCTCAGGAAAAAAAAGCACCGAAATGTGCGCTGCTTTTCGGTCTGGTTACTACCGTTTATGTCAGCACCGGACACCGGTACCCATCCCTAGTCGTGAGACATTCTCGCAAAAAATCAAGGTTTTAGTAACACAGTAACGCAGCGTTACTACGGGAAAGTAACGGTAATCTAGTAACGCGTTACAAGTAACGCGTTACTGCCCATCTCTGGTCACCACCTAGTGTAACCCTTGTACTGGTCCCAATCCTGGATAATGGGAGGATTATGCCAGGAATGGCATCTGGTAGAAAATCTGTGCCAACATGCAGAAATAAAGGAGTAGCTAAAAGTACTGAAAAATGTAAACATAAACTGGTAGTACCTCCTAATTCATGCTACATATACACTTTGTTTACTCGCTGACATTTGACACTTTCAATAATGCATACCCCCACGATCAATAAGATCTGGTTCCAGTTTTACACACATGCATTTTTTAACGAGTCTAGTCCTTCTAGCAGCTCTGTTAGGCTGAGCTTTGAGTTGCAATGCTAATGTCGACACGCTGATCTTTAGAGGGAAAGTCACAGTTTTACAATGCAGTGACTAGGAAAGAAATATGCAAATGATTACACCACAACATCAAGATTTTTGTGGCTTTTAATGATTTCTAAACTGTTCATTTTCCAGGGTGGAAAATGTCTAGCATACATTTTTAATGATTTAAAGAAAGACAAGAATTTATTGATTTTATTGATTTACTCTATCTTGAATTTTGTGGGTGCACAAAAGTATTTTTTGAACTACACTACTGGCTAAAGACATGGATCAGTGAACCTGTCACTTTGCCAAGGTCTGAAAGAAGACCCAAACTGTCACTCTGACAGGAAACTAGTAAGGATGTTTATCAACAACCCAGGAAACATTAATCAAGGCACAAGCCTGCCATTAACTCAAGACTGTTCATAGTGAAGCGAGTTTTACATTCATCATGGACTGAGAGGAAGCTGACCAAGAAAGAAGGCAATGCTCCAAAATCTACATCTTCAAGGCTTAACTAAAATTTGCAGGTGTCCACATTGCCCATGTGGACACCTGCAAATTTGCCAAACGCCAAACGCCTTCTGGAGAAAGGTTTTAGGGTCAGATGAGGCAAAGATCATAATGACAACACTAATGTTTAGAGGAGTAAAAGTAAAGCTTTCAAAACTAAGAACACCGTACCAACTGTCAAGTATGGTGGTGGTAGCATCATGCTCAGCCGCTATTTTGCTGCCAGTGGTACTGCACAAAGTGGTTGTAATAATAACGAAGGAGGACTATCTCCAAATACTTTGCCTCAAATGCACAGCTGGATGGTTGCAAGTTGAACATACTTGAACGTCATGGGACAATCATCCCAAACACACATTAAAACATGCTAAAATTAAGCTTGTGGAACCCCTTCCTAAAGCCCCAACCTCAACACAACTGAACAATTTGTGCTTTGTTCTAAAAAGTTAAGTCTGTGCAAGGAAACCAAACAATTTAAAGGAACCCTAGCAGTTCTTCAAGGAAAAGAGGTCAAATGTACAGCCAGAATTATGCCAGAAACATTAAATTTATATATTTAAGCTTGTATGTCCTGTGTGGATTAGAAAAAATCCCAAATAAATCCAAACTTGTGTGCCCAATTTTTATTATTTAAGGTCAGTAAAGATGTGTGCTGTATAATGATTCCACCCTGGAGAAAGAACAGTTGAAAGAAATGATTTAAAAAAAATACCAAGACATTAGTTACCATGATGAGTGTATGCAAAGTGTATGTATGCAAAATCATGACCACAACTGTATGTGCAACTGTAGTGGAGCAGCATGGAGGTGGTGCTCCAGTAAGCAGAAAAAATGTCTGAAACAGTGTTTAGAGCTGTCTGAAGTCTGAGCTTTTAGCTGCCAGGGATTACGTTTACACAGACTGATCTCACTACTTGAACTTGTATTAACAGGTTTCAAATAGTGATGTTTAATTCAACATTGAAACAGTACTTATATGACCTAATAAGTGCGCACTAAAAACTTAACAATCCATCCACTGGCTGCTGAAATCCATCAGTCTGGACCAAAATGGACTGACCAAAGCACAGATCAATATATGCATGTTTTCAGTCACTAGTGTGGCTCAGAAAATACAGGCAGAGTAAATTAGTGAACAATAAGTGTGAGAGAATTTAGAGAAATGGCACATATAGACTTCTATTGCCCTAAAAGACAAATAGATAAACTTCTCAACCAAAGTTATTTCTCTGTCAGTTTAACATACATGGTAAAGTTCATTGTTAGCAAGGATGTGAATGGTATCAGACACTTTTGTAGTATGACTTTTCCACAGTGCACAGTAACAGGAGGTCAGCTAAATTAAATTGTGCACCCTACGTAATATTTGCTAGTAGAATGCATAAGGATCTCAGCTAAGCTGTAGCTCAGCTGTTCTGCTGGAATTGTGGGATGATCATGACTTTGTTGTCTGCCTGTAGTAAGATCGTATCTGACCATGATACTATGCTCAGATATAAAGTTTAAAAAGTTTCCCGTCATATCTTTGTCTCAAAGGCATGCACTTTTTTCTCCAAACAGTGGCATCATAAAACACTGAGTCATTTGTCTGTTTTCATGCTCAGCTGCTGTGTTGCATGGTTTTTGTTCATGGGTTGTTGCTGCCACTTCAGAAGCCATTTAACAGACAAGACAGGACAGGCCAGAAGAGTGCTGATAGTAACCATTATTTTGTGTTTGTGGCTAAGCAAACATCATACCTTTTCCTCTAGATTTTGATTGTCAGTTTAAACTCCTAGACAAACTGTCTGTGGTGTGTTATTTACATTACTTTTATATTGACACATATAAGAGACTGATAGAATAGTATGAGCCAAAACAACAGCAAAAATTCCATCACAGAGAGTTTTGTATGCGCAAATGGAAGCATGTCAAGCAGATTACAGTCTATAGGAACCTGGTTATTATCAGTGGGGTGCTATCATTCCAAAACTGTTGCTTGTGCAATATATGATAATTTTTAATTCTATTATTTTAGTGTGCAAATTCTTCTCTCTCATAATGATCTTAAAGCATATGAAAACAAATCCAATTGTCTTTCTAGGCATATGTGTTGGGAAAAATTCCAAAAATTCAAGGTGCTTGTTTTGACACAGTGTGTTTTCCTTCCTTGGTCATGCTTTTGCAGCCTGCTTCTCCCCCTCCAATACTGCTGACCATTTACTGCATCTTCCCGTCCTCCTCTTACTTGACTTTACGGCCCATCCCCCTGGGTTAAGATGCTGGTGCATGTAAAAACACACATAGTCCCATGCGCGCACTTCCATTAACACACACAAGTGAGCACTTTTAAAACCCTGCACTCTGTCTCTCTCTTTCTTTACACACACATGCACCCCCACGCACACACAAATAGAAAAAACGGCCCAAGGTTAACCCCCACCCTCATTTGAAAACCTCAAGAGGTCAAAGGACAAAGCACAGGCAACTGCCGGAATCTTGGGTAACCGTCACAGTTAGTCCACTCGGTCTGCTCAACTGTCTTGTTGACTTTTTCACTGCCTTATCTTACTGAGAATATTCATGTAAACTGCAACACTTGCAAAACCTTGATGGTTTCAACATTACCCATCAGTATCACACACAACATATATACACTCCCACTGTGGAACTACATTTAAAGTAGATAAAGATCTATCTACTTTTCTGACTACTCAAAACAGAGTGAACAATTTAGTTCCAATAGAATAGTTTCCAGTGGGGCTGTTGTCCAGGAGTTGTTCTTTTTACTTCTAAAATTAACAATATATATATATATATATATAATTTGTCCAAATTTTTGCAAATAAATGCTTTGGAATTTTTTCTACCAAGCAGTTTGTTTTGTTTGTTACAATACAGTGCATTGCATCACTTTATAAAATGTAGTACATCGAGATATCTGGGTCATTTGAGGTTGATTTGCACATTGCGACTCACATTGTGAGGAATTTTTCCTCTAAAGTAAATAATTTAACATGAACTCTCCATATATGACGCATTCAACTGTCCGTCCCTTTATAGTCCAGCAAAGGTTCCTTCTATCCGTCTGAACGGACATCACTAAGAAGACATTTGTGATCATGTAATGATCTGTAATAAATGCTCGCTCTTTCGTGCTTCTCTGGCTAAAAAGCAGAACAAGTTTGCAATCTAATGATGTTGGTGTATTTTAGGCAGACTATCAGCAAACACTCTCAGGCAAACAAAAGAAAAACAGTTTTTGTGCTTTACTTGATGTCCTATGAACGAACGTTCCCATGAAATGCACTTAAATGGATGGATGTTAATCGATATGATAATATTTGTATGATAATTTGCCCATAATTTTACTGTTGTGGTCAGGTTTTTTCAGCCTGCCTTTAGGAAGGAAAAAAAAAACATTTTACACAAAGCACGTTGATACTTCTGGTATTCTAAATCTACAGTATAAGCAGTATTACGATAACTCAAGTTAAGAGACAAGATGTTTTCACTCCCAACTTGTCATATACTGATGCTTGATTAGGAATCCTTTTTCCTTACTATTTACTCCTGTAAAATCTTTTATTTACATGCTGGGTAAGGCTTCAGAATGCAGTTTTGAAAGATGATGGTGAATAACAACGGTCATTCATCTAATTGCATCATCAAATGACTTCCAACCAGAAGGCAGGAAGTCAAATTCTGCCCTGACTTGGCTCTTTCTGTCAGTTAGGTTAAGTTAGGTTAAGAAAAAAAACTCTTGGTTTGGGTTTAAACATTCCTTCCCATCAACACATTTACCATCCTTCCATTTCTTTAGTTACCTACAACAGTAATGACACTGGCTTTCAGCTACCTTTTCAGACAGTCCTTGCACACTAAGCTAATCCTATAGGTCCTGACCAAGCATCAGAATTTGATGGGTTGGAAGTGCTAACGGTTTGTATGAGATTGCAAGCGTTTCAGTACCTCAACCACTTCCCACTCGTCCCGCCTCTTCTTCAGCTGTTCACATTTGCGCAGCTTGCAAATCTGTTTGCCCGTCTTACGGTTCAAACAGTTTGCGCAGGTACCGCAATTCTCTTTGCGGAGACAAGGAGTGCAGGCTCCACATTTCTTTCTTCTTTTCTTCTGGAGGTCAAGCGTGGCTTCCAGCGAGGCGTCCAATGGAGACAGAGAGAAGAGCCCTGCTTCCTGGTGCTCAGCTTCGATATATTTGCTCAATGGGGATGTTGTTTCTATGCATTTCCTTTGCAACTGAAGAGACTGAGCCTCCCCCATGTCCGCGGGGAACTCGTAAACATTCTCAGGTGCCAGACTCGTTCCTCCCTTCGGCCTGGGCATAATGAATGTCCTGCTTTATTTGTTCAGTTCTATTATTTAAAAAAACTGAAAACAGTCGTCATACATGCAGTTAAGTTTAAAAAGTAGAGTTTAAAAGCAACATCTGCTAAAATCTCAATATGGCATAATCATCTGGCTGCTCTTAAAAACAGATTGGGAGATGGATAACTTGTCTTGGATTAGTTTTTGAAGATAACTTAACTTGGATGTTAAACCAGCTGCTGCTACACAAGTTAGATTGATGCTCATTTTGTCTACAGGTAAGATGGCATTATCAATGTAATGCTTGTGCTGCTGGTCACAGGAATGGCCCTGGAGAATCTGTGTGGTAACTTCCAGTCTGGAGTCCATCTATCCCAGCTTCCCTGTGGTATGGCCGGCAGCCCGCTCATGGCTTTGTGTACGGAAGCCAGGCTCTGTCTAAGTGTGCAGAGACAACAAAGGCAAAGAGGGAGAGGACAAAACATTTAAAATCAACATCAAAACACAAAAAGAAGTTATTTCTCATTGCGAGGTTTAAAGCGTGGGGCCCAAAAGTCTGAATGTGTTATTGCCTACTCTTACACATTTATTTATATACAACTGGCGGCTTCACATTAAATGCCCAACATTAGAGTTCAGCCTGACTGCTGTCTGGATATCGTCTGGTTTCTGAACACAGCTGTCGGTGCTGTGCATCCAGTTGGCTCATAGCCATACAAGCCTACGTGAGCAGTTTGAGAAGATACTGTGTTATAATGGCAGGGCCCACATGGACAGGGGGGCTTATGTCTCCCTGAATGAAAGGAGGGGGGTGATAAGTTGAAGCCAGGGACAGTCGTCTTTGTCTTGTAGTCGCATGCTCCAGTCAACCATCAGTAAAGTGAATTGTGCTGAGAAAACCCACGGTTTCTTTGCTACTGCCTGGTTTCACAGCCTGCTCACAAGGTGCTTTTAGCACATATCAAAGGCAACCTAAACCACTTTACCTCCAATGAACATGCTGTTTATTGTAACTTTTAGATGATCTCTAATATATACGAGTGCCTTCAAGGGTGGGGAAATTTAAAAAGAGGTCACAATGATTTTCTGGGGAGATATAAAGTGACAACCTCTGAGACTGAGAAGTAAAGTGGAGATGCTAAAAAACTGCAGTTCATCTAATGGCCACTTGAGACCATTAGATGAACTGCCTCAAAAGCAAGTCATTCCCCATAGACTCCATGCTAAAAAGCAACCTTCGGAGCTTTAAAAAGGAGCTTTTATACAACCTGATACAACAAACATTTGTTTGCCTCTTATGGACAGTTCCCCCTTTAATAAATAATCTATAGTAACGCTGTTATTTTATAACTGGACAATCGTCCATCTGGATACTTGGATTAGGGGCATGACCTCCTCTAATTGGAGGTTCACTGAACTGTGGCATTCCAGGATCCTGTGCTGTTTGTGCCTTTTGGAACATTTTAATCCACTTATTTGAGAAATAATATTACTGGCTGTGTAGCAGTCCTACAAACGGTTCACAAAGGTGGTGTTTCCCTTGTGGTAAGTGAAATTCTGTTATTTTATTAGTCTGTTACTAAGCACCTATAAGTAAACATGTGAGTCTGTCCATTGCACCAGTACAGTTAATGAGCAGAGCTTGCTAACCGAACTAGCTAGCATTAGCTGATGACTAAATACTGCCCCTCATCCAAGTATGGCCAAAAACTAACATCAGTTTGCAAAATGTGGAGTTTATGGAAGACAAACAAACTACTTACAACCTGTAAATCTAGGTCTATGAGGCATTTATAGCACCCTTATATTTGAAGTTTTGCTAGTTGGCAGCTTTGTTTCCTAGCTAACCTTAACTAGATAGCACCCTTAAGCTACCAAACAGATTTATTCCACGTAAAATTTTTAGCAATTACTTCTATAACATTTGGTGTAAAGACAAACCTATAGATGTCCTCTGCAGCAAGGCAGCGTAGAGTTAACATTAAAGTAAGTTGGAATAATAGCTAATGTCATTACAGTGGCACTACTTTTTAAGGACACAATAGCAGTCGCTCACGTAGCTGTCAGTTAGCTGATAAGCAACAGCTGGAAGTTGATAAGCGGTGACAATGTTGCAGAAGAGTTTTACTGAAGTGCCATTATCTGTGTAAACATGCAACAGTGTAAATAAACTCAGACTCATAGCTAGGATATTAAACTACAAACACTGCGCTGCACAGCCGCAGCACGCGCTCCGGCAACTACTCAAGAAGCACGTGGTTAATCAGCAGTTGTGTCGTCTCTTTAATGTGCTGCGGCCAGTGTCAAGTCTGCATGAGCACCCCTCCCCACCCAGACTGCTGTTATTACTGTTACTGTCCACGTGCTTACCGACAGGGACCACTGCAGGGCGCCCGGCCGCCCAACACCGATCAAAGCAATCAGATAAACACTTAACAGCCATCCTTAGATTTACATTACGATAATGCCCATTATCTGGCCTTCAATACACAAAGAGCAGATTGGGCTGTAAGCGAGGGCACGCGGTTAATTGCCCCGGGTGCCAAAAACGGCACGTTAGCCGAGCTTCAATACACATTTTTGATTTATATTCATGTTTAAAACTTACCTGCTGTGGGCAATTAATGCGAAGCTGCACATTTATTTTTAATTTTTTTTTTTTTTTGGAAAGCGTTATTTTGGTATATAACATATAACGTGTGCTGCTCAGAATTTTTCGTTTCTCGGTTGTTAAAACAAACAAAATCGCTGCTGTGAGGGAAAAAAACATCCACATTATTATAATGGCGAGCGATAACTTACCACTAAATGCCGCGATATTCCTCTGTCGCGACAGCCTTTAAAGTGTTTGAAAATGGACATAAAGTTAAGCGAACGAAAAAAATAAAAATGTGAATATTCGAAATGATAAAAAAAAAGAAAAGGAAAAAAAGGTTTAGAAAGAAGTTTAGAAATGTGCTAAAAAAGCGATGCACGAAGGAGAAGAGTGAGGACAAAGTTGGACCCAAATGACATAACTGACTTTAAACGGCTCAGTCTGGTCGATGAGGGGGGGGAGGGGGGGAGGGAGGGAGGAAAAGGTAGTAGATTGTCTTTTGGAGGGGTTAAAGTAAATTATGGACTGGAGTCCAGCCAGATGGAGCAAAGACACAGGGCTGATGTCACACATCTGGAAGTGGAAGTCACCATAAGATAATCCAATGAGTCTTACCTTTAAAAATGATGTTTTATATAAGATCTTGAGAAGCAGTTAGTGTGTTTCAAACCAGATGTTTTGACATCATGAAAAAACCCAACAACACTTTAATCCCATTTAGAAAAAAACCCGGACTTATTATTACTTATCAGTAATTTCTGATCAACAAAACATTGCCATCTTATCTAACAAATTGGCACTCCTATCTTTGCTTAAATGGAAATGTGTTTTTAAATATTTACATATTTTAGAAACCTACATCCACAACTCACCTACAGCTGAGCATGTCTGATAGTTACGCTGGGTGTATTGTGCAACATTTAATGTTGGTTAACTTCAAAACTGGACGCATTTTCTGTATATGCAGTCAAGAGAATCTTTCATTTATTTTTTTAATTTCACTTTGTCATAAAAAACTGCACTCCAAGACTGCAATCCTTCACCAAAAAACTTGATATTCCCTACAAACAATGGATTTTATTTAATCCATTGTTTGTAGGGATCCAGAAGGATGTGTGAATCTGTATTAGCTTGTGACATTAAGCCAGTGTCTTCTAATTTCTCTTAATTTACTTTGAAGATATGATGCCAAATGTTATTTTCTTGTTCTATATAAGTGAAGCCACTGAATACAGAAACTGGCATCTGTTTTTGGCTGCCAATCATCCTGGGCTAAGCCCCTCCTCTGTGAACAATTTCATATAGGGTTGCTCATAATAGCTCCAGTAACCGCACACGTACAAGCAAAGAGACAACCTTAAACCAATTGCTTCATTGATGGATGTAATCATAACTTCAAAGGACAGTTTGACTCTTGTAAGACAATATCATATGTGGAAAACACCACATTATACACATTGAGTAATCAGTGTTATTGCTCTGTTATAACACATCAAATTCTTTATTTTTTTCACTGTTTTTACACTCCATTGGAGGCTGTGTAAGAAACACAAACATTTTGCTGTAAACACAAAGCATTTCTTCTGAGGTACCGCGCTGTTATATCTTAACACACTTTTGTTTTCGTTCTACTCTTAGCTGATAACACCAAACTGTATCTGTAGCAACCATGACTCTCCAAGCCAGCTTTATGAGACCACAATGTGATGGTGGGCTGATTCCAGCCGAGACCCTGAGGCACAGATGCATCACTTTATTACACTCCTATTGATTCATCCAGCTCACCAGTTTCCATGGCGACAATCATAATCTTATGTTTATACAATGTATGCAAAGACAAACTTAAAACAAAAATGCACATCATACTATAAAGGCTGAGATAACCTTTATGGAGCATTTGGACCATAGGGTTAAGCACCAAACTGTCCGGATCAACCTTATTTTCCAAGAAATTTAATGACAACATTCTGTAATTAATCACAATTACAGATGAATAAAAAGAGGTGAAGATGCGTGGCTTTCTGGTAATAAATAGCTAAAAAAAAAAAAAAAAAAAAAAAAAAAAAAAATCACCATATCGTTCTTATTTGCAAACAAACAAACAAAAAACTTCAAAGATTGAGGACCGATTCAGAGACACGTCTAATACATCAGCATGCTGACTCCAGTGTTGCAGACAATATCATCAAACTGCAGCAAAGAAGAAACAAAGAACAGAATAAACAGAAAAAAAAGAAGGCCCAGGGTGCTGGGAAAAAAAAGAAAACCTGGACAGCAGGATAAGAAGTATAGTGTGGATTTTCACTGGCAGTAACAACTCTTTGGAGCTCAAACAGTTATTGTAGGTCCGTGCCATTTCATTTGAATTTAACTGCTTAAATGTGCTACAGCACTGTCAAACAATACTTTTTACCTTGCAGTGTCATCTGAACCTAGAATCGTAGATTCCTGGCATAATGTACAGGTCACTACTTCATAATTAATTCTAATTTCTTTGTGTAGAAGCTCTCTTTTAATATACTCTAGGGTCCATTTATCCAGTAATCCAGCCTTATCTAAATACATGGATTTGGTTTGTTAACACCGTCAGTGAAAATCCTGTAAACGGTGTATTATATGGACAAATCTTTATTGGGTTAGTGTGGTTTGTCTGAGTTCAGCAAGGACAGTGTTGGAAATTTTTTCGGACACTTGCTTCAAACTTGCCTGATTTAGGCAAAGTTCTACAACAGAGGTTCCATGTCTAAGTGTAATAGTCCACTCAGAACTGCTACAAGGAGCCTCCAGTTTGTATTGGTAAGCCTTCATGGGTAAATGCATAAGCACAAGGAATGTACCAACTCCTCTTTCCCATCACATCACCCCTTAGTCTCATGGTGGCTCAGTCCGGTTGTCACAGAGAAGCAGGCTTTAAGTCCGGACCTGGAACTTACCAGCCTTGGTCATGTACTTGATGCCTTTGAAAGGTTTATACTTCTCACCATACATGTCCAGCCGATTCACTTTCAGTCCTGATGAAGGAGAGAAAAACATCAAGAATTTATTAGACTTATGTGTTACTGGAACAGAACAAATACCAGGGTTAACTATCTGGCTTGATGGTGGAGGGCTCTTCTAGAGAGGTTTCAACTAAAACCTCTACAGAGATTTCAACAAGAGATTCCTAAAGCTCCAAAGGCTTTGTTTGCTCCGAGTTTAGTATTACCGTTACATTCTGTGTCACACTGTAAAACATATTTTCATAAATGTGTCAACCCTTGGTGAAACTTGAAAAACTAAGATGGTTGTTTTATACTTCACTGAAAATAAAATCTATTTCCTGGTGTCATGCAAGGAGGTTTATTTATGGGTGCAGCGCCATCTAGTGGTCACCATCTCACTGTTCCCCTACAATGGGACTGTCAGGTGGTTGTCAGCTGACCAGACTGAGCCTAACTGTGTGGGGGTTGAATTAACTTTTCTGTGGTTTAAAAGGCAAAGTGGAGCTCATTTTCACTATTACAGTGAAATTGTCAATCTCATTCAATGTTCAGCTTGGTCACTAAGTGCAAGAAGAGAGAGGATCACAAATAAGAAATGAAGGAATTCTTGAAAGGCAACAGTCACATGTACATGAACATGAGGTTCAGATGGTGTGTGTGTACCTGAGATGGCCATCTGTTGGATCTTGAACTGAATATTGATGGTGGGGTTCTCATCAGGTTTGGATGCTCCAGCCTGCAGGCTCATGGTGCCCTTCAGACTGGGAAGCTTCTGTGGGTTGATCTTGCCAACATCCCATGTCAACAACTGGTTTAAAAAGAAAAAAAATGCACCAAGATGACAGAATTAAATATTTTGTCTCTTAAACATATTCAGATAATTCGGGTTTATATATTTATTCATTCTATTATTTACACTTCCCTTCATCTGTGTTTTTGTGATATAAAGATTGCTGTACAGTTACCTTTGTGACTGGGTCAAAGGTGTATGTTCCCTGGGAGGGGTTCAGGTTGGCATTGAGGACGCCCCGAGGAAGCTGGCTGCTGACTAGGACCGACTCCACGGCCTTGCCCATTGTCTGTTTGGGGCCCAGGGTCAAATCAAAACGCCCCTGGGAACTTCCCTCCCGGAAGGTGATGTTGTGTTTCACGTACACTGGGATGGCTACCAAACTGAAGGTGATAAAACAACATCAGTTATTAGACAGTGGAATCCTACTTTATGGATTAGCATTTCTGTTTATATCCTGATTAGATACATGTAATGAGTCAACTATGGGATTAAATGTTGCTACTAGCCAGTTAAACTAATTATTCATATTTTAGGACACTGACTATAGTTAATAGTTTTGTCCATCTATCACTGGCTGGGGCTGCAACACCCCTCTCTGGTGAACAGGAAAGTAAGACAGATTCCACAAACTAAAGCAGGATTCTGAACTAGAAAATGAACGGTTGTATGTTGGCTGTGTCACAGCAAAGTACTAACTTCTGAGAGCTGACGTGGTAGGAGAGCAACCGGAAGTTTCCATCGGGTGGGATGAAGGAGAGGATCCGCTCGGCTTCCCAGCGCTTGAACCGAACACATGGGTGGAAACTGACATCATCCAGCAGCCGTGGATTCTGCGAAAGAAATGCAGTGGGTCAGGAAGATTAGTGGTGAAGTTTCAAAAACATTAAAATACTTTTAATATCTTTCCATTTCTTTTTGGTATTTACCCAGTGTACCCTGTAAGAACACACAGCACTTATTCCAGCAACACTTTACACAGTTGTGATGTTGCTGCATGAAACGTGGGATTTTCGTCAGCAAGTTTCACTGTAAATTTTTGTGGACGTTCAGATTAGACACACTTCAAAGGAATTTGCACTGAATATTTCAAACTGTTGGACACCATAACTGTTGGATGCAACAATTAAACCTTGTAAATAAAGTAGGCAGGAGAGTAATCTAAAACAAAAACTCAGTTAGTCTGACTTACACTGATCTTTCCTCTAGTCAAAACTGGCTGTTATAGCAGAGAATGAAAATAATCAAATGTGCACGTCGTTGTTTTTATTAAATCCATAATGGAATGATCCTCCACATAGCAAAGCCTATTTCTTTCAACATATTTCTACCATATAATCTACCTATGAAATCAGTCTCATCTGCTGCACAGTGAACTACCACATCTGGATGGTTGCCTCTCTGAGAAGCAGACCTCGAGTCAGCAGACGTCAAAGTCTCAGAGAGCGTTTCAGTTGCCCTTATGGGGCATGTTTTTTCTTGACCTCCTTAGTTTCATTTTTTTCCTGTTCTAAAGGATAACAAAAACCACATCATGATCACAAACTCTCGCTAGAGACTACAACAAGGACCTCCAGGCAAGAGTCAGAAAGAACAAAGAGACAGGAAGAAAGAGGCAATGCAGGGGGAGAGAGAGAGAGAAGCTGATCACTTGAGCTGAAGTTTGATTACTGAAGTGTGTTTCTGTCTTGCATTGGAGAACTGCACGATTAAATTTTTGACTTTGTACTAAAAAAGGTTTTGCCCAAAATAGAGTATAACTAAAGAAATAAATATGCCATCACAGAATGAGAAAAAAAAATAAGTGCATGGTAACGATGTCAGCTTTTAGCACAAGCAATTTGCTCTTGTTAACATCACTGTAACATGCATTTACTTGTCCAGACTAGTCGAGGAAACGTCACATGGCGTGGTGCAGGAAATAGCTATGACGGGCTCATGTAGGCAAATCGTCAGGCAGTGATTTTTGGAGAGCTTGATTTGCTTTGGCTTTGTGTTCTTTTGGCAGAGCACACATTTTTGGACAGCTGTGTTTTTACTCCCAATTGTGGGAAGCCAAAATTGTAATCAAGATTAAAATGTGATTACTTGTGCTTCCCTACTTGCATATTACAGGAAGCTTTTATCAGGAAGTTTTATCATCAAAACTGTGAAGCAAAGTGCAGATACTCTGGAAAATCAGCTCCCTGCATGCTGCGGTATAAGAGAAAATAAATACATTCTCTGGTAGCTGAGCTCCTCTCAGTACTCGGGTCCAAAACGTGCACAGTGTGGGTGTGACATATTTTGAAGTAAATGTTACTGTATGTTTGACTTTTACTGTGAATATTAATTGTAATGTACAGCACACTGATTTAAATGTTTCCAAGCTGCACCTTGGAGAACCCCCTGCTTGCTATACAGTTATCTGTTATTTGTCTGGAGAGTTCACAGGCTTAAAATATAACAATATAGAGTTTGTGAAAAAAAAGAAACTCACCATGAATGAGAGGGTGAGATCAGGCATGCCTGTCAATTTAACGCAGGCATCGATGACTCCCTGTATTTCTGCTGTGATGGTGGAGCCTATGGGGGTGGAGTTGATTAGAAACAACAATAGAAAGCAAAAAAACATGTTAGAAGAGAAGGCAAGTACAAATAATTGTGTTGTACAGCTGACATTTTATGTATTGTATTGGCCATTTTCTTTATTTTTTGACTGATTGACTAGAAACTCCTTTCAGGTTCTTCCTGATTCACAAGGGGTCACCACAGCAGGTAGCTCTGCGTGTGTGATTTGGCAGAGATTTTACACCCATCCTGATGCAGCCCCAAAAGGAATGAACCAGAGATCTTTCACTTGTTAAGCAAATGTGCAAACTACTACACTATGGAGCTACGGCCTTTCCGATTAAATGCGGATTAATAATTACTATGTGTCCCATGCATTATAATGCAAGCAAACAGTGACATGTTTCACAACAAACAGTTGAAAAGAAATACCAGATTTATCGATGATCGCATCGATCTCCTCCACCACGTCGAAATAAGCTTCATTGTTTGTGTACTTGACCCCAGTGCGCCGCCAGGGGACTACAGACAGCTGGCCTGTAGGGAGCTGTTCACCCACATTGGTGCTGCCTGGAAGCAGAAATTAACAACAGTATAGGATCATGCACACAGAGTCAAACAGCTGCTGTAATATCCATGGCTCACACTGTCAATTGAATTCATTCAATGCTATTTAGATGAACTGTAATTGTTACTGAAAGAAGTCTCAGCTGTGTATGAACAAAGCATTAATGTTGCCTGAAATCAGGAAGTAAAAGCAGTACAAATAAAAGACTGAAAGACCTGTGATGGTGTTGACCATGGTGCGGAGGATGGTAGGAGGCTTAATGAGCTCTTTAAGAATGTTGGACTCTGTGGCCAGAGGAAACCCGTTATCCAGCATCTCCTCCAGTAGTTCATAGACCACTACCACATTGTCCTTGATGGCCGCCTCTGTACACACTCCAAAATAGTCCTGAGAACAAAGCACACAAGCAGGATATGCACTTTTAGTTAACTACAAATAATGATAAAAGTAGACAGAATCAGACATGAGAGGGGAGGAACAACCTGAAAGGTGTCTACGACTCTGTGCAGGAACTCGATGACAAAGAGCGGCGGGACCTCACTCTGGATGACCGCCACAAAGTAGATGTGATGCCTGAGCACACTGATAAGGTAGTGATGAGGCGTGGGGATAACTGGTGGGACATTCTCTGGCTCAGTAGCTCGCTCCTGGGCCTCAAAGAAGTAGTCGCACACGGAGCGGCTGACCACACTTTTCCAGTGCTTCTCCAGGAAAATATCCCCTGAAGCGTTAATTAGGAACAAGCTGTGGATCATTGTGGCTAAAGGCTGTTGGGAGGGAAAAACAAGGGACCACCAGAGGTTTTTAAATGAGAAAATGCTAAGACCAAAACACCATGCCTTCTGTTAACATAAAGAACAGAATAAGAAGGTTGTTTAAGTGTCGCATTAAACCATCAAGTGTGACAGTGAGGTAGCAGGCGCAATGGAGAATTTTACACGAAGACAGACCCTATTCTCACATGACACTGGGAGTACCATGCTCCGCTCTCCGGATAATACTGTCTATACACTGTGCTTAGTTTATATATGAGAACGGCTCAAGTAACAGAGTAGGTCTACTGAGCTGAGACTGAAGTTCAGGGTTTCAGAAATTAAGAAACTAACTTACGATGGCTGAGAAATGTGACTCCAGAATATAAATTATACATGCGGCAAAGCTATCAAGTTTTAACCGAATATAACTCTACAACTAAAATAATTGCAACTGCTAAACTATCAAGTTTAAGAAAAACAGGCGTGTAACTAGCTAGCTAGCTAGCTGTTTCTATTAGATTGTAGATGAAGGCCTCCATCTCTCTGTACGAGATGCTACCTCCGTCCCTCCTCCTGCTTCAGTCTTATGACAGAAAGCTCCGTCACTGGGTCCAGGGGGTTAAAATACGTTAAAATAACGATGCTTTTTTTGACGAATAAAATTGTAAGTTGCCGCTGGAACCATTTCTAAAATTGCAAGTGACTCACCGAAGACAATTTTCTGACGTTTTCGTCTCGCCTTTCACCTTTTTTTCCTCTCAATGAAAGATTAAGCCGACGTTGCTTCCCGTTAGGTGGAGCAGCAGATCCTGAGTGAGGAAGGATGGCAGAGCAGAGCGAACCAATCAGAAGAAAGACCAAGCGTAAAATCCCACCTTCTTAATAGAGGCATAGGCCAACAGTGCGGAAACTGGTGGCTCGTGACTTGGCTGTGATTGGTTTATAGCGGGAGAACGACGGTAAACACCAGTAAAAATCACCCGCTGATTGGTTTTAAGATGTACCTGGTCTGACATTTTGTTTGCGGGATCAGATTTCATCTTGTGGAGCTCTTTTTCGATTCAAACAAATATAGGAATATTTACATAGTCTGCCGCTTATTATTCATTTTTACGTGTATTAAAAAAAAAAACCCACCGTGAAATTGCAAAGGCAAAGACAAAATGCACATAATAGCCCACAATCTGATATCCATTAGGGGGGGTTAGGCATACTTTAGCCATAATAAAGTGAGACTTAGCGATGCCTTATACTAACGTTCACCGTAAAGATTATCAAATGTGATTTAGACAAACAAAGAACCCATGCACAAGAGCAACTTTGGGCTCGTGCTCATTCTTAATAACATGTCAATTACAAGTTGTGTACACAGTGCAGTGAATACACAGATTTAAAAAACTAACACTCATCTTTGCCACAGCAAAGACATATAACTGTATAACTGTAACACATAACTGTCCTAACTCTTTACCATGTTTCAGATGAGTCAATATTGAGTCAATATTCCAAATTTCAGTAAAGTTTTTGAGATGCTTTTGTACAGCTCTACACGGAGGCATTAAAACAACCAAACAGAAGAAAGGAGATTAACAACTTAAGCAAAGGGATCAAGAGTGTTAAAAGGAGGTACAAAATAAGCAGCCCCGGGGAAAGGGAAGGCATAAATAAACTCGGAAGCAGCCTTCAGGAATGCCTCAACCGACTAAGAAGAAAGAAATTGAGCAAGGAAAAGAAGACGAGTAAAGCCCATTTCATTAAAGATCCCTACAACTTCCCTTCAATTCAAGGACAAGACTGAGCCTGATAAAACCTACCCCTTGGCAACCACCCAGAAACGGGCATGGCAGATACCTGGGGAAGTGTAAGACATGGCTGTACCAACAGGGCCTGCTCGTAGCGACGTAGCGGACGAAAGTGTATGAAGTCCCACTTACAGTGGTGGAGGGAAAATTATAAAGTACCTAAGAAGGTGGCTGGAAGGAGGCATTTGAGAGGAAGCACTACAAAGAGCTGGTGCAGGACTGTAGGGATAAAGATGGGCAGACAAGTACAGAGGTCACCCTGTCCAATCAGTGTGGAAGCTGTTGACTAACGGAGAGAAAATAAGGAGGAAATTGGGAAGACTGGGGGAGAGAGCAGAAAGAGCCTCCTATTGGATATGAAGTAGGAAGGAAAGGTTGAGCTGGCAGGCAGACCAAGTGAGTAGTGGCTGGCCACTGCTGCTGACTGCCAGCAGGAGGATGTTATGGTGCAGGTAGTTGGTACCCATCTGACGGGAGGATTTGTGACGTTGAAAGATCCAAAATGAATGACCGCAGGAGCATCACTGATGACGTGTCCAGACTTTTCAGAATACAAAAACGATGAGTTGAGTCTATTAAATTCCAGCTGAATGCTTAAATTATTGATCAGACTAATTTTAAAGTTCTCCAGAAGAGAGTATTTCTTTGTCCCTTTAAAGAAAAAGCCACAAGATGGGGTCATAACATATTGCAAGTGTCATTTCAAGCATAAACTACTCATGTGCTTATAGTGCCATCAGAACAGGAAAACTAGCATGAAGAATTTGAAGCCATTTACAAGAGATATAGCATTGAGTATTGTGACACCTGAACAGAGAATCCGTAGACAGAACATCACTAGTAAAAGTTCTGTATTAAAAGTTGTATCTCAAACTTTAAGTATATGAAAAGTACAGCGCTTGGTAAATGTTATCAGCTACATCTGCTGACGAGAGGTTCACCAACTGTATTCATGTCAGACAGTAAGCTTCCCCCCCCATTGGGCAGTTTGGGCAATGAGAAAACATTAATTCTACATTGACATCTAGTGGCCATACATGTTCAAAGCACTTCCATTTGTAATTTGTAGCTGAAGCATTAGATCAATGCTTCCCAATTATGGGCTAAAATTAATTATTCAGAGAGCATTTAATTATCATCAGAGTAGTATTTCAATCAGACGAGAACTGCCAGGTCGTCCAATTTCCACTTGAGCCAAAAACTGGTCACTAACAACACCCACTCACCTTCACGATCAGATTTTGACTTCCAAACTAACTAAAGATGCTTTCAGGCAATTACTTTTCTTCATTAAAATGAGTTTTAGGTTTAAGATTAGGTTTGACATCACATGGATAATTTAACCATTTTTAAATGAAATGTGACCTTTAGTTTATAATCTAATCTAGATTTTGACACAGGGTCTTTCAAGAAAAAGAAAAAAAAATAGAAGTTATTGAGAACATTTTTTTCTTTGGACAAATTTAGTAAACCTAGAAGTTATAAACTTGTGGAAAGTAGCAGTGACTAACATCTAGTTGATAGTTCAGCTCATGTTATGTGTGATTTTTTATATATTATTTTTTTAAATTCAGACTTTTGTTTTGCTCAAAGTTGATTGTCAAAAGTTGCTCTGTACACAACCTGCACAAGGCCGTCATACTTAATAAAAAAAAAAAAGAAAAGCTGAATGTGTAACTTTTCCCTGCACTTTTGGGAAAACGTGAGGGGGTTGAGGTGACGTAGCACTGAATCAGGCTAAACTCAAAGGATACATGAATGGCTCAACATAATTTATTTTCATTTTATGTTAAAATGTACAGAGTTCTTTGAAAGTACTTGCTAAGAAAGAAAAACAAAATGGAAAAAAATGGAAATACATACAGGGACAGAGTCGAGAGTTGAGGCAGCTGAGCTCAAATCAACCTTCACTGTGTGCCCAGCTGTCCCGTCCCCCCACCCTCTTTTTATTTTGCGCTCTCTCTTAGCATACAACGCAACATGTACAATTACAAAGGATACAAAAAGGGAAGCAATATAAACAGACAGAAATATACTGAGCTCATTTTTACATGCCTCTTAAATGTAAGGAAGTCATCCTATGCACACACAGAAGTAAAAAAAATAAAAACAAAAACAAAAAGAATGCCGAGTAACCTTTAGATATTTGTAGTCCTTTTGTTTAAAATAGCATTAATATACTACACAAAGATAGAAAAACTCTAGAGATGAGATGGAATGGAGAGGTTAAAGGCATCTTAAAGTCACTAAAAGTGAGTGGTAATTTTTTTAAATTTTGAGTTTCTTAGTAATTATTACCCAAGAGGCGAGCTAAAAAATATGTTTTTTTTTGTCGTTTCCTGAAACAGAAGTGAAAAAAATGACAGTACCAATATCAATGTCAGAATTTCCTTTTATATTATAGAAAAAACATTTTCTCTACAATAGGTTTCTAAAGTCAAAAAGAGTCAGCTTGTGTCATAAAAGAAAGCTGCCCAGTCTGACAAAATTCAGAAAAGAAATGAAACAAAAAAAAGTAAATACAGAACAGAATACACACAAAGAAAGTTTGTATGCCAGGTCTGTATGACAAATGAAAACTCCTCTTTTGACTAAGAATACCGATACGCGGCCCAACAAAGTCCACCACGACCCTACGGGACCTCCGATCCTTGCCTCCGACCCTGCTTCTATAATCGAGCTACAATCCCAGGGCCAAACCTCGCGCTAGATCGAGCATTCAGGCACACCTTCACAAAGGCTAACCGTCCGCTGCCACATTTTTAGCCAATGGGAGCACAGAAACAACAACAATAACAAAAACAAGATTAAAAAAAAAAACCAAAAGAAAAAACAAATTTTACAAAAAACACACCATTCAGAAGCAGACTCCTCGACCTCTTTGGGTCACTAACACTTAAGGATGCGAGGTCACCTATAGTTAACCGACTTTCCTTAAAGTAGTTACATGGAAATCCCACCGTTTGTTCTGCATTCCCTAAGCTGCTTAAAAAAAAAAAAAAAAAAAAAAAAAAAGGCTGACATTGTATACCATCTGTCAGTGGAGTGTGGACAAAAACAGTTGAATGTTTCCTGAGCTAGCCATCAACTGGAGACAGCTAGTCAGTGTGTGTTTGTATTTATATATATATATATGTATATATATATATATATGTGTGTGTGTGTGTGTGTGTGTGCGTGTGTTTGTATGTGTGCGTGTGCTGAATATTGGGAAGTACCAGAATATTTACATCGAAATGTTTCAGAGTCGCGGCAAACTGGAAAATAATGCTACTTGTTTCATTTATGGATATATAATATGACAGTAACACGCTAGTCTCTTCTGTGTCTTTGCTGTGTTTTTGGTACAACACTGTCCATCCAGGAAGACAGAGACTCTGGAAAACAGTCAAACACCTCAAACACCCGAGGCCCTGCTCCACTGTGCTCTTCTGGAACTCACGAAAAGCCGTGGGGCCGAGCGGCACCGGAGATGTTTGGGCATTTCTGAGAGAGCAAGAGGGTGTAATCACCATTTCAGAATGCCACGCGTATAAAGATCAAAGCATGTAAGGAGGTCGGACTGCACACACGTATTAAAAACAAACAAACAAACAAACAAACAAAAACAACAACAAAAATAAGGTCAACAGTATGTTTAACATAAAACAACAGTCCGCCTGCAATGTTTCATCGTCTCTTTTTTCAAGGTAAGGCTTCCTATATTAAAAGATTGTGTGCATGGTTGAATATACTCAGTAACCACCGTTCACAGTCTGACCAGGCCAGGTACTCCTGTACCCTGTGGACTTTTCTGTGGACTTTTCCTCGTCATACTTCGTCGTTCCTTACTGTCCTCCTCAGTGTCGAGAGGAGGAGTGGACTCCTGGGCCTGTGTGCTGGCCTGGCCTGAAGCTTCACGGCACGGCCGAGGTCCACGTACACACCAAATCCTGCCCAAATACTCCCATACACAGCCAGCTGGGAGGGGAGGGGGAGACGAGCCCAAATAAAAAAAAGGGACAAAATGACAACACAGAAAAAACAAAAACAAAAAACAGGAAACCCAAAGACCCTCTCTGTCCCCATCACCTTCACTCCACTGGTGCCTCTGAGGCACTGGAGAGGGTGAACAGGACTAATGGACATTTAGAGTACAGCGAGCATACGCTCTGGCCCCTTTCTGTCTCCTTTTTTCACTTCTTGGCTGCTCATCTGCTCATGTAATGTGGCTGTTTTGGATAGCTGTGATGGGAGGGGCCAGTGTACATCATGTTCCCATGGTGATTGGGCTGCATAGGCTGCTGTGGGTAGCCCTGCCCTCCCATCATGCCCACCTGCATCTGCATGGGGTACTGAGCTGGCTGATTCATGTATGCGGGGTTGCTGTGATAACCACTGTTCATCATAGGCTGAGCCATTCGGTAGCTGGCTGACATGGGGTTCAGAGTCGTCATGTTCATAGAATTATACGGTGCCGTGGGCATGAGGTTTGGCATCATGCCGCGCTGCACGGCCAAGGTGCGCGGCGTACCCTGCATGGCCACAGTCCCCGAGCTGCGGCTATAGAGCTGCTGCTGGTGCGGGGCCGGGGCCAGCTGCTGAGTGGCTTTGGACCGAATGGAAATGTGGCCTTTGACGGTAGTCATCTGGCCCTGCAGCCGCTGTGTGTGCGGTGGAGGTCCTAGGCCAATGTTGGTCGTGGGCATGTTGCATTGCAGCTGCAGAGAGCCCAGGTTCATGGAGCCAGAGCTAAGGTTAGGAGGTGGGGTCATAGTGGGCTGCCCCTGAGGAAGGGCAGTGTGGGGTGAAGGGGCCAGCCCAGGATTGGAGAGAGAAACACTAGTGGCATAGGAGGTAACAGCGGCGGAGTGAGAGTAGGGCATGCCGTGGGGCTCCATGATGGTGTTGGTGAGCTGCTGGAGTTTGGCCAGGCTGAACGTTGCCGAGGGCTGGGGGTAGCCCCCTGTACCAAAGTCCTGACCCATGCGCTCATACAGGGTGCGGCCCCCTCCTCCACCTCCGCTCTCTGGAATCTCCATGATCATGGGCGTGGAGGCAAAGCCATTGCCCATGCTGCACTGGGACAAGGCCTGCTGTGGTGGCGGTGGCGGGGCCGAAGGTGGAGGCTGAGGGTTGGGCGCTTGTTGCTGCTGTTGAGGAACCTTTTTTGTTGATTGCTGCTGCTGCTGGTTGGTGCTGGGAGGCCTCTCAATCACACCACAGCTCTGAGGAGACTTAATGCCACAGCTGGGGGTGTTGGATGGCGGTGGGGGAGGCGGGGGCTGGGGCACAGCACTGCCCACGTTGCTGGCACCTGGTCCACTGTTGGGCCCTGGTCCTGTTTGCTGAATGAGGCTACAGCTGCCCATCGCTAGCTGGGATGCGGCATTTCCTGTGGAAGATGTGAGGCTGGGGGCTGGCACGAAGGAGCAGCTGTTGGACTGAGAGGAGGAAGAAGGGGTGGCAGAGCTGGAAGAAGAGGACGCCGAGGACGCTGAAGCCGTTGAAGCCCCGGCGACCACGGCAGCAGACATTCCTCCTCCATTGCCCCCGTTTCCTGTTCCATTGCCCCCTCCACCCATGGTGGAGTCGTAGCTGCTGGGGTTGTCATAATTCTCTGTAGTGCTTTCAATGCTGCCCAGGTCACTGAAGCCACTGTCCACCACCTGCTGCGAGTGGTCCGACACAGACGGCACATCCATCATCGGCGATGTCTCCATGTTCTGCTGAGAGGGGGCAGAAAGCGAACTGGGATGCTCTGGAGTGATCTGTGTGTAGCCACCTCCAGCGCCACTGCCACTGCTCCCTGCTCCGGTGGGGCCAGGAGTTCCACCCCTTTGCCCTGCTGGTGTCGTATCCACGATGCCCGATTGCAGCCCCGGGCTGTTCACAGAGCGCACAGACTGACTGGGCAGCGGGGGCACTGGTGGATTAGGGAGGGGGCTGCTGTGCTGGGAGGCTCCACATTCCTCTACTAAGGCTAGGGTCTCCTCTTCAGGCTCGCCCGTGTGACTGTAGCTCTGCAGGGTCCGGCAGGCGGCTAGGGTCTCTTCACAGTCCTGGTAAGCGCCGTGGTGTGGCTGGGGCTCAGTTTCCTCGTCCTGGGCTTCCCCCTGCGTCAGGGACTGAACAGCCTGCATAGTCTCCAGGTCCAGCTCATTGGAATGGTGATGTGAGTGGTGCGAGTGATGGTGGCCAAGCTCCTCCTTGAAGTCAGGGTGCTGGTGAGGGTGGGAGTGCGGATGTTGGGGTTCCATCAAGAGTGTGACGTCTTTATCATCCGGGTGCAGGGGCTGCAGCTCCATTGGCTCAGAAGGAACAGACATGGCCGTGACCGTTTCCACCGCCGCCGCCGCCGCAGCAGACTCCTCCTGCTCTCTGCGCCTCCTCTCCTCCTGCTGAGGGTCTGCTGAGGGGGGCCGGCACTTGGTCTCCTCCACCCTTTCCTCAGCCTCCTCCTCCTCCTCTTCCTCCTCCTGTTTGCTGACGTACTCCTGGGCCACGCTGTTCTCCATGCCTAAAAAAGGCTCTACACCTGGGGGTTCTTCTTTGACTGGAGGCGAGTTTGCGTGTGAGGCAGACTCCTCCTCCTCGTCTTCATCGTCGTCTTCGTCTTCAGAGTCCGGACTTTTTCTCTTTTTGCTGCTGCTGCTCTTGTCTTCTAAGTGTCCGTCACCCTCATCGTCTGCATCGTGGTCGTCACTTCGCCGGCTTCCTGAACCCGGCGTGACCGCCGCTCGCCTGTTCACGCTACCACCACCACTGCCCATGCTGCCACACTCCTCTTCCTCCCTTTCCTCATCATCATCGTCTTCCTCTCTGTCACCCATATCTGTGTCCTGAGGCCGGGACTGCGGGGCCCGGGGCCCTGAGGTGGAAGAAGAGGAAGAAGGGGAAAGCAGTGGACGGGATGGTGGCCGGCTAGGTTTGTCCTCTTCCCAGGCTCGCTCGATGTCCTCCTCATCATCTTCATCCTCTTCTTCCGGGTCAGAGGTGGGAGGTGGTTTGGGGGTAGGCTGTGGTGGCTGGCGGTTCTTGGGCGGTCTCCCCCGCTTTCTGGGCATCTTTTGTTCAACGGGCTTAGGGAGATAGTCATCTTCTTCGTCAGAGTCTTTTTGTTTGACGTCTCTGTCCGTGTTAGTTCTGCAGACTTGCTTGCTGTTCCGGTCATCCGTCTGCAGCAGCTGAGGAACTTTGTCCATCTGCTGCTGCTCTAGCAACCTTTGTCTTTCCTGCTCCTGCCTGTCCGCCTCCTCCTGGGCCCGCTGCAAGTACCAGCTCCGTGGCTTGCGACCAGGCTTCATCTTGATTTTGGGTTGCTGAGGATTCCCACTTTGGGCCTGGCCGTCTGCAGCTGCTCTCTGGTTGGGTCCTGTGCCAGGTGGCTTGCCTCTTTTCTTCCAGTGCTGTGGTTTGCGGCTCTTTCCTTTGGGCCAGCCTTTCTTCTTTTTGACTGGGACTTCAGGGTTGGCCCCAAGGATCTCTGATGGGGTTGCTGTCAAAGCAGCTACAGACTTCGGCATAGTTGTTAGCTCTGCAAAGGAAAGAAGATGAAGTGGTTAGATACAGCTACTGCACAAAGTTCTGGCCAGACTGTGAAAATAAATGTGATGGCTTTCCAACTATTCCTCTGAACAGACTAAATAACTAAACTCCATCTTAACCAGTGAATGTCAGTAGGTGCCCGTTACTCACCCAAAATCATCAGTTCAAACAACTGTACATCAGAGTAGAAGTTACTTGGAGATGTCACCACTATCATAAGGCCAGGAAGAAGACCCAAGCTTTCACCCTCCCCATGCAGACATTGCTAGGATTGTCATCTCTCATAAATGGGAAGTTACTGGAATATTTTTATCATTGTCCAACATTAGGTGAGTTTTACATTGACATGGACTGAGAGGCTGCAATCCAAGACAGAAGCCTCTGTTAAAACTCAACTAAAATTTGCAGTTTATTTCAGAGCACTGGCACGCTTAACAGAGCGGCTGGAATAACGAAGGAGGCAGACTACCTCAGTAATCTCCAGGACAACCTTAAACTTGGACACAACTATGCCAGCATCAAAGCAATAACCAGAAACACACATTAAAACTGGTTGTGGAATGGAAAAAAAGCAGGCTAACACAAAGGTTTTGGAATTGCCATGCCATACCCATGTATGTACGATTAGTCCATACATGGGTAGTCCTGCACATTTCATCACTGCTCACCATCTTCCTCCGAATCTGTGAGGTTGGAGAGTCGGCCCCTCTTTGGCGCAGGGTCAGACAACCTTAGAGCAGACTGCGGTTGGGGGTAGCGGCGCAGCGGGTGACCCAGTGGAGTCTCCTCCTCCAGCCTGGGCATAGGCCTCTCTGAGTCAGAGTCTACAAAAGGCTCATCCAACACCTCCGTGGTCTCCGAAATGGTCTCAGTCACCACGCTGCTGTGAGGGTGGCTGCGCGGGCGAAAGCGGCGCTTCCTCATGGGCTTCTGGGTAGAAACGGGACAAGGGATTAAGATGTGCTAAGGAGCTTTAGAGCAAACCGACAACTTCACAAGCAGGAAGCTACTTTTGCGATTATCATTATCATCATTATGATAGCTGAAAATAGAAAACTGTTCATGTCTAACCTTGCATTTGAGCCCTGATTTGGTGAGCATAGGAGGGGAGCATCCCCTCTCGTCGTCATCTTCATCATCATCATCCTCCTCTTCTTCGCTGCTGTCACTGAAGTGGCTCTTCCTGACTGGAGAAGACTCGCTCAGCCTGGGAATCACAGGAAGCTGTGGGTGACCCTCTCCGGGACCTTCTATCAGTCTGGGCTTCGGGCCTCTCTTTTTCCTCGGTGGCCGGCCTCGTCTCGTGGGGGTTATGGAAGGGTGCCTGCTCATGTCGAGTGTGTGAAAGGCTGTCGTGTCCGCTTGTCTGTCCAAGGAGAAAAGGGAGGGCGGGCTGTTGACAGTGCCTGTGGTTTTTACCCCCTCTGACCTGTCCTCGTCCTCATCATCTTCATCCTCTACTGGACGGATTTTGGGTGGCCGTCCCACCCGCGCGCTGTCCTTCACCTTACCCCAAGGCCAGTTTTTGGGTGGGCGCCCTCGTGGCCTGCGTTCGCCGTTTGTTGGCGGAGGGGGTCGTGGTGTTTCTGGTACAGGCGGTGGGCATCGGACTGGAGGGGGAATTGGAGAGCTTTGGCCAATCGGAAATCCTAGAAAGGTCTTCCTTTCCTCCTCCTCTTCTTCATCCTTCTTCCCTTGCCGCACATGCCAGGACATCTGTGGGACCTTGTGACTCGGCTTAATCTGTTTAGAAAATATACAATTAAATTAATTACACCAGAAAGCAAGTCTGACTAAATTTATTATCTTCACAAATGCAATGGCAATCTTTACCTCCTTGCGAGTCCCTTCCTTTGGTTCCTCCTCCTCCTCCTCCTCCTCATCGTCATCGTCGTCGTCATCTCCATCAGCATCAGAGACCACGGTGTTGGTTACTATGACAGGAGTCCAGCGGAGACACTCGGGGTCGACCTCCAGCTGTCGTGGCCGGGCCTTTAGACGAGCCATGTGGTTGGCCACCAGCTTCTCCCTTCGCATCAGGATGAGTCTAACAAAGTCAAAGCAAAAACAGACGGGAGCATGAGCCCTCCGGACACACATTTTTCTACATTGAAGCATCGATACATTACAGACAAATATGGCTGTGCAGGTAAATGTGCAGATACGTGCAGCTATGCCAACTGTTCAGGGATTTTTTGTTTTTTCCTTGGATAGAAACATTTTGCTTTTCCCATAGAGGTATTAGCACGGGCCAAAGGAAAATAACGAGCACTGCAGTTAAACTATTTTTTAACCAATTACGTCAACTGGGCTTCTATTTACTCAGCCACAACAGACATGTTTGTCTATAAAACCGACAAAGCTGTAACAGAGCACCTCCAGTGCAGCAGATAAATCATTCACAGGTGGATACAAGGACCAAAATTGGTACATAAACTCTTTTATGTTTAAAATAACGAGTAAGGATAAAGTAGAAGGACAAAGTCTTGTATTTTCGAATGATCTAAATGTCAAAACGTACACATTTGACTGATTGTTTTTTTTGTTTACACAAAACAAAGTGAAGACAAGTTGTGTCAGCCAAATTTTAGAATAAAAGAAAAGTCTTGATGCATGGAATACATTAGCTGCATGCATCATGGTGCTTTCAAAGAGGTAAAAAACCTTGACCTGCACAGCATTGCCATTGGAGCAACATCTCATTGAGCTTACTTTGCTTTTCATGAGACCAAGAAGTTTTTACGTTACAAATTTGACTTACTTTTATACTCACAAGCCCAAATCAAGAGTAAAACCTTCTAAAATAAACAATGGACAAATGGCAAAACTTTTAACTGGCTGCAGAGAGACAGACAGACTTAGTGCATATATGCACTTCTGAAAGATCATTTCACTTATCTACTGCACTATAATCTTTACACCGTGCAGAGCACTGATGCTTACATGCGCAGCCCCCAAAGATCTATTCTCAGTCAGGAAAAACCCTGCACGCATGTGTTTTTTGTGGTGCACCTAAAAATAACTGACAGTAAGCGCAGTAAGCCCACATACAGTAAAGACACAGAGTCTTCGCTGCATTACAGTGGGGCAAAAAAGTATTTAGTCAGCCACCGATTGTGCAAGTTCCCCCACTTAAAATGATGACAGAGGTCAGTAATTTGCACCAGAG
>NW_024582587.1:907651-959402 GCF_018398535.1 Haplochromis burtoni | reverse complement strand
GTACACTTCAACTGTGAGAGACAGAATGTGAAAAAAAAATCCATGAATCCACATGGTAGGATTTGTAAAGAATTTATTCGTAAATTAGGGTGGAAAATAAGTATTTGGTCACCTCAAACAAGGAAAATCTCTGGCTCTCACAGACCTGTAACGTCTTCTGTAAGAAGCTTTTCTGTCCCCCACTCGTTACCTGTATGAATGGCACCTGTTTGAACTCATCATCTGTATAAAAGACACCTGTCCACAGCCTCAAACAGTCAGACTCCAAACTCCGCCATGGCCAAGACCAAAGAGCTTTCGAAGGACACCAGGAAAAGTATTGTAGACCTGCACCAGACTGGGAAGAGTGAATCTACAATAGGCAAGCAGCTTGGTGTGAAAAAATCAACTGTGGGAGCAATCATCAGAAAATGGAAGACATACAAGACCACTGATAATCTCCCTCGATCTGGGGCTCCACGCAAGATCTCATCCCGTGGGGTCAAAATGATCATGAGAACGGTGAGCAAAGATCCCAGAACCACACGGGGGGACCTGGTGAATGACCTGCAGAGAGCTGGGACCAAAGTAACAAAGGTCACCATCAGTAACACACTACAACGGCAGGGAATCAAATCCCGCAGTGCCAGACGTGTTCCGCTGCTGAAGCCAGTGCATGTCCAGGCCCGTCTGAAGTTTGCCAGAGAGCACATGGATGATACAGCAGAGGATTGGGAGAATGTCATGTGGTCAGATGAAACCAAAGTAGAACTTTTTGGTATAAACTCAACTCGTCGTGTTTGGAGGAAGAAGAATACTGAGTTGCATCCCAAGAACACCATACCTACTGTGAAGCATGGGGGTGGAAACATCATGCTATGGGGCTGTTTTTCTGCCAAGGGGACAGGACGACTGATCCGTGTTAAGGACAGAATGAATGGGGCCATGTATCGTGAGATTTTGAGCCAAAACCTCCTTCCATCAGTGAGAACTTTGAAGATGAAACGAGGCTGGGTCTTCCAACATGACAATGATCCAAAACACACCGCCCGGGCAACAAAGGAGTGGCTCCGTAAGAAGCATTTGAAAGTCCTGGAGTGGCCTAGCCAGTCTCCAGACCTCAACCCCATAGAAAATCTGTGGCGGGAGTTGAAAGTCCGTGTTGCTCGGCGACAGCCCCAAAACATCACTGCTCTCGAGAAGATCTGCATGGAGGAATGGGCCAAAATACCAGCTACTGTGTGTGCAAACCTGGTAAAGACCTATAGTAAACGTTTGACCTCTGTTATTGCCAACAAAGGTTATGTTACAAAGTATTGAGTTGTATTTTTGTTATTGACCAAATACTTATTTTCCACCCTGATTTACGAATAAATTCTTTACAAATCCTACCATGTGGATTCATGGATTTTTTTTTTCACATTCTGTCTCTCACAGTTGAAGTGTACCTCTGGTGCAAATTACTGACCTCTGTCATCATTTTAGGTGGGGGAACTTGCACAATCGGTGGCTGACTAAATACTTTTTTGCCCCACTGTATTTGAGACACATCTGTGATACAGTCATCCAAATATTCAGGATAAATAAAATAGATCTTTTTTGACAATACAGTTAAAAGTTTAGAGTACCAAGAAGCTGCTTTTTTAACATCTGGCACAATACACATGTGCTTGGTAAGCTGCCAGGACACCTCAGTTTACAAACTGTGACATTTCTGCACATAGTGTACTTTGCAGTTAGATGCAAGTCAACTTTTATGTTGTTGTTTTGTAGGTCTATGAGGCCTAATAACATAAGAAAAAACAAATCTTTGTTTTGCTGAAAATTTATTTTGGGAACAGTGAAGGTGCACGATGCCACTGATCCACTAGCTAACATCCTAACAGCTGCACAGCCTGACTCTGGTGGTACCACTACAAACACCAGGAGAGTGCAGTGCAACCTGGCTCTGGACGATTAACTGATTAAAATCACAAGTGGCTGTCCGTGTGACTCCGGACAGCATGTGAGATCCCATTACCACTAGCATCATAGCTGCGTGTCTGGGGAGCAGCCAAAGTAATGCAGCTTAACCAGCTTTTGCAATGCATGTGAAAATATAGGTTTATGTACTGTTTGTTCAAACATCGTTTGAATGTTAACTTTCAGTGTCACGAAATTTGTATGGCTGTTTTTGAAATCTCAATTCTAATCTTTTAAGACTTCACACTGACATGTCTGTGTACCTCCATAAGAAGGCTTTTCTGTTTTGCTTTCTTGGTGCTGCCACTGAAATACTTGTTCCACATCAAAAATCTGAATCTACTGTAACCGCATTTACTGCATATTTTTGCTTGGTCTTTCTCAAATTACACTGGGTCACCTTAGTAAAACGTTTTGGCTGCTTAGACCGAAAACCAGCAAATTCAGCATTTCAATTAAAAAAAAAAAAAAAAAAAGGCAATAGTAGCACAAGCAGAACGACTTTGTTTATATTTGGGCCATATAAAAGAAAACATGGAGTATATTTCTGACCGGTCTCCCCGCTGCTCCAGCATGTTGAGGCTATGCAGGGTGGTGGTGATGTCCTGGGGGCAGATCCCCGTCAGTTTGCTGAGCTGTCGTATGGTGATCTGCCGGTCGCGGAGCTCGTGGAGACACTCCAGCACCACGCTACGCCAGTAGGCCATGTAAGACAGCCGACCTAAGTCCGACAGAGGCTTCTCCGGAGATCCTGGCTGTCCCTCTCGCTTTGACAGCAAGTAGCCTGCAGGGAAGGAGGAACCGGAGACAAGGGCATCATGAGCCAAATGTTTGAATTTAGTCATTATGTCTATGAAAAGAGGAACCATCAGTGTTTAGTTAAAGTGAGCCCAATATTCTCATTTCAAACTGTGATCATTCTATTTGTTTTTAGAAAATAAGCAGCACTTACTGAAGTCGATGAGAAAACGCCCATAGCCCTTGCGCTGGTACTGTGGAAGAATCATGATGCATGATACGTTGTATTTTTGTTGACAGTGCTTCTCCTGAAGAGAAAAAAGACAGACACATTTAACCATTAGAGGAAAAAAGAAAAATAATAATGGAACCACATTATAAAAAAAAAAATTTTCCTTTTTCCTTCTTAGAAAACACAAAATCCAGACAGAATAGATCTTTGCAGAGAAGTTGAGTGGGGGAAGATGAACTGAAAGCCATACTACCTTAGAGAAGTAGCCAACAAGGTGACAGCCTTTACTGTCGTTCTGGGTGAGGACGTAGAAAAGGAAGGGCTCCACATCGTAGTAGAGGGTCTTGTGGTCCAGGAACAGTTTAGCGAGTAGACACAGGTTCTGACAGTAGATTGTGCTAACATTCCCATCAACCTGTTGAAAGACGTTGGTAAGAAAACACAAATCAGTGCAAAGCACAGGACTTCCTAAATAGCTACTTTCTCATGCCTGAAACACTAAAGTGCTGAGTTAAATCTCCAGGCTGCTGTTAGGGAGCTGTGGAGCAGAGTGAAGGTGAATGGATTAGAAGTTAGTGTTAGGCTATGATCTCCCCTGTGTCCCTGTAGACTCCGAAATACACAGAGGCTGGAGAGAAACGACGAGTGGCAAAGAGACGGAGGGAGGCTCAGGTTGGCAGACGGCCAGTTATCTGTGCTCTCCTCGGAGAGAGGAAAGGACTGCAGAGTGGAGGAAAACAGAAGCTTCGACGGCCGTGTCCTGCAGACAACAATCCACTCAATTCAGTGGCCGCTGTGCTTAACTGCAAATTCGTCTCATTATAACTTTGATACAAAGAACAGGATATTCCACTAAGGCGGGTGAGGATGTCACAATCACTTTAAGGGTTTTTGACTAAGATATATTTATATAGTTGGTGGGAAAGCATTATGCTATGCAGAAACTTTCTCCAATAAAGGGTAAAATTGGACAGGCAGCGTGGGAAACATTTGAAAGGACTTGTGGGTTTGTACTGTGCAGCTGTGTGCAGGTCTGAGGTGGTAAGAAGACTAGATAAAAGTTCATCTAGTGGCAAGTAAGCCATCATTAATTGCCTTTTTAATTTTCTTTTTTTAATTTACAATGAGATGCATCTAACAGCAGGCAATTTTTCAAGCCCAACACACAGAGCAAAGTGTTTAATTATTTTATGAGGGCATGAACAGGCAAGATGATCATCAAGTTAAAAACACACTAAGCTGATGATTTTATTTGCTTTTCTTCTGCTGGGACAGCCAAGACACTAAAACAATGCAGCCAAACAGGAAAATATAAACTAAACTCAAAACACCGTTAGGAGATCACGGCAAGTGATCGTTATTTTATTTTGCACCGATATCTGACGTCTGACTGAATTTAATCAGCAACCAGACAGGAAAGTGGAATTTCCAGTACTAACACTTAACACATTCACCTTATATGTAAGAAACCTCAAACTGGGAGTCTACACAAACCCGGCCTGAGGTCGTCACAGTGCTGGTCCTAAGCGAGGGTTGCATCAGTTAGGGCACCGAGCATAAAGACTGTGCCGAGTCAAACGTGGATCCATCCGCTGCGGTGATGAAGGGAGCAACCAAAAGTACCTTTATTCATTTATTTATTTATTTTCAGTTAGCGAATCACTTCTCACTTCTCTCAGGGAAGTCAGAATGCACTGGAATGCACTTCTACAGCAGGGAGCAGCTGCATTCCTCTGTAGGGCCACGAGGTCTTGGAGTGCGGTCACACAGACACAATCCAATAACTCGAGGGAGGATTGGCCAGCGTAATGCTTTATGTCATGTGTAGAAAACAAAAGCCCTTTAGAGCAACTATTTATGTTGCAGTAAATCGCTCTCATTTCCCAAACTGTCAAAATGACGTCAGATTTTCCGTCATCAGCGACAGAAAATGAACAGAAGTCGTCTCTCTTTGTTACAGCGCTGGCCACCGTTACTTAGCTGTTACACCTTCTGCACTTTGAGTTTATCAAAGATCACTGACACCCAGGCATCTTTCAGTCAATCCATCACCTCCCTGATGTCTGAGATAAACCAAAAACAGTAGAAAAACACTCAAATGAGCTTCTCCAGATCCTGATTTGTAACTACACCTATTCATAACGCAGAGTTTCTGTATTCAACCATCATTTGACCAATTCTGCACAACAGCCTTGGGAGTAACACACAGTACTCTCATTATACACAACTAAACCTAACAATAGCATCACAGTGCAGCAATATTTGATGAATGTGCCTCAAATGGTGAAATTGTTAAAACAGTCACTCAGTTCAATTCCAGACGGAAACACAAATCTCCTTTGGGGCTGCTCGGGAAAGACATCCAGTGTAAACACTGCCAGGTTAAACTCGTTGAGCTGCCCGCTGTGGTGACCGCTTGTGATGAGGACGCAGCCAAAAGTGTTTTCAGGTGACACTCACCCATCACTACATCTGCTTAACCGAAGAGGAAAAGGACCAAAAAGGAAAAAGGAATTCACTGAGCTGTGGTCTTAGTTTCCCCCCACTGTCCTCAGCTGACTGAGGCTGTAAAATATAAGACGAAGCTATACGACGTACTGCGTATTACGTAGCAGCCTTTTTACAATATCACAATAATGGCTACTGTACTGTTTCACTGGATACATGAATGCATTTGCAGGTCTGTTAACTGTGCCTGCTTTAGTGTGTTTCAAAGACATGTTAGAGAGGATCCTCCTGTAAGAAGCACAGCGTGAATTAAAATAATTCTTAAGCGCCTGGATGCAGAAAATACTTTGTGTGACTTTTCCTTTTTTATTGTGCCATCTGGAAGTTGCTGGTGTTTTTAGAAGTTCTTTAGTGGTTTTTGAAAGACTTCATTCCCAGCGAGTTATCTCCAGTTTAAAAAAACAACAACAAAATTTAAAAACAAAACAACACAACAAAGCCACATCTGCAACTTCCTCACCTCGAATACAGAGATGTCGTCCTTCCTGTAGATCTCATTGGCAGGAGGGTGGAACCAGTTGCACTTCTTCATGTGCTGGTAGAGGATGCTGCGACTTTTCATGTAGCGCAGGCAGAACTCACACAGGTAGAGTTTAGGTAGTCTGGAAATGGGAGCACAAAGACAAAAGGACAAAAGGAATGGTTTTAACGGTTTTGCTACACAAACAAACAAATCCCAACATTTTTCTTCTTCAGCTGGAATATTTACTGGTCTTTTATAACAATCGGCTAGTTTTCTGGTGATGTAACAAAGGCAAATGTCAAACTGGGTTTATTTTTCCTCCAAATGACATTTGCTGAACAATTAAATGTGAAGGCTTTAAGAACTTCTGATTAATTTTTTAGAATAAACACTGATATCTTTGCTCTCACGCCTTTTTTCTGTGCGCACTTTTCCAGTTTGCATCCATCAGGTATTTTAAATTGCTGAGATAGAAACATACACAGTGGGATGAATTTTAGTGAACAGCAACAAACTGCAGAAATGCACATTTAAAAACACCTCCGACTACGGATCCCTGTCACAGAGGGTGGCAGCTTATGACGAGCTCCATTATTCGGGTGGTAATTTCTACACCTACGAGCAGGATTGTGAGCTAAGTACCTCATGCTGTTGCGTTACATTATGGTGCGTTAGCTTACCTGCTGTACTCCTGCGGGTATGGAGACGAATACCACGTCTGGATTTCATACTTGCCAAATTCAATGACTGACGGGCAACGCATTTGAGGGTCTGGCGGACCCGTCACGCCGACTTTCTGTTGGGAGAAGGGAAAAGGCAGAGATGTTTATGGTTAGCTACAGGTTTACAACTGGCGGGGGATGAGCCCGCCAAGCAGGCCATGAGCCAAGCAGAGACACCAGAAATCATCAGCAGAGTATCTCAGACAGCAGGAGAGGGCACCAGGTTTATTCTCAAGTTTACATTACACTTACGTGGATCTTCCTGGTTTGCCCTTCCCAGCCATTTACATCATGTACTCACCGTACACGATATTCACTGTCACCCAGCCTGGAACAGTTCTGCTCATTAACTCACACACTTACACACCACTGTGGCTATTCCACATCCACAACAGCGTTTTAATACGACTCCCATGGTGGTAACCCCACACCCACTCTCTGGTCAGTTTACTGCTGCACTATTCCCTTAAAACAAGCCATTAATGTGGCTAATTTACACTTCCTCTCTGACTAACGTATCAGAACACTGTCGTTAAAGATGCCCCGCTCAGTCATCGCACCATCAAACACAAGACTCGTTTTACGTGCTTTATCGCGACCCAGTCTTAAACATTCATGGGTAGTTTTACTCTTGCCGGGCTGTTTATGGAGCACAGTTTGGCATCAATCACAAGCAGAATGTGAATTTCAAGCAAATGTCCAACAACAACAGTGTAAAGCTTGTTGTAAAGCTGCTGTCCTAAATTCAATCCATTTTATTTGCATCTTGAGGTCACGGCCTGTGTGTGCTGCATCTATGGTAATGGATCATTTTAATATCCATATTGAATCTGGCAGCTGTTCCTAATTTCTTTCCTGCACTTCTTTGACACACACACAGGGCCTGCAGCCCTCTGTGAGCCAGCAGCTTCATCTCTTACAACCAGCCAGCTGTTGACTTGGCTCTTTCTGACCACATTCTCACCACGATTGAGATTTACGTGTATACCCTCCAGTCTGGCAGCCGCAGTCCCAGACTCACAGCTCTCAGATTCCCATGCTGATGCAATCTCATTGTCCAATTTGGCCAGTGTTCAGCGTCTCCCTTCCCCACTGTTGTCTCGTAATAATCACGCGTACCTGTAGCGCCAGCTCCTGGATGTGTCTGAACAGCTCGATGTCTTTTTCCGTCAGGTTCTCGTGGCCGGGCAGTTTGTCATCTTCGTCACGCCAGTCGCTGCCTTCCTGATTGTCTGGGGATTGAAAGACAATCAGAAGTTATTTCGAATCCCAAGATGTCTGCAGACTTTCAGGGCGCTTCACAACAAACAGCTGTGAGGCTCTTATAACAGGTCACTTTCTTATATTAAAGCCTGCAATCACAGGATGTTAGAAAGAGTAACATTTAGGTGAGCAGCATCCCTAAATGCAATCAAAATTCCCCCAAGAGAAGTAGCTGAATTCATGTGAATCACATGATTAGTTGTGCGTATGTTGGCGTGGATACAAAGCCTGTTACTTCAACTCAAGGCTGAAGCCACAACTCACAAATCTCTTCATCCATAATCAGTCCCATTTTATTCTGAAAGTTCTGACAGGAAGCGGATGTTCGTATCTCCACCACTTTTAGGACGTTGCTCCCGTCGCTGCCATTCTTCATCCGGCCACGCTTTCCTCCGTCTCCAAAATAAGTCACATCGCCGACATGCACGCTGCGCCCAGTGATCGCTGCTCTAATTGCTTCACAACAAATCATGCTCCCTCGGCTTGTGTGGAGAACGAACGTACGGGCCGCGCCGTTTCTGATTTAATGACGCAGCGAAGCGCAAATTATACGTCCAATTTGGCATATGATCTGTTTTTAAGGCGTTTTTTCACAATACATCGGTTGAATGAACGGGAACAAAACCGCTGCTTGTTCTTTGCCGCAGTTTGGCGTCATTTGTGCTCGAGCTACGGTCTGTAATCTCAGCGTGACAGCAAAGCCTGGTTAAAGCGAAAGACACCGTTTTTCTACACTTGACAACAACCTCACTTCTGACTTTAAGAGCGATCAAAAACATCACACCAGCTGTTCAACAAGTTTGCAGTTTTCCACAAAAGCAGCACGTTACTCACGCTAAACCCTGTGACGTGAAATATTATCAGCTAAATTAAAGCTGCCAGGTTACTTTCCACATATTTATTAAGTTAGCTGATAGCTAAGACAGTCTTTTATTTGTTTTGCTTGCTGCAGGCAGTAAACACACATTAGCAACACAGGCAAGAGTGGAAGAGACTTGTGATAATGGATGATGAGGGTGTTCTTCATTCTTTCTAAAACACACATGGGTGCTGCAGAAACCTGAAGGAAGCGCTGCTGCTCTGTCACATTTATTCTTTACTTATAACTCTCTGCTTTTACTCTAAGAGAATTCAATGGAAACAGACCTGCAGGCAGGCACTTCAAATTACAAAAGCAATTTCTTTAAATGCATAAGCAATCATTTTCTCCGGCTGAGGAAAAAAACATAAAGCAATTCCACACGATTTTTAGCCTTGACCTACAATTTCAAAATAAGTAACATCACGGCTGAATCGTCTATAAAAGAGGGACAAAGAACACAAAAGCAATGTGAATGCTTCACAGTAACAGCTGATACCTACAGAGTCTGTAAGCAAAGCACCTGCAAAGGACTCATGAAAATAGAGCACGTTTTTTTAAAAAGGTCAATTTATTGATTCAGATATTAACTTTTTTTTTTTTACCGTTTGTGTTTCATTTCTGTGCTGTTGCTCTCTCATTAAACATAACAGATCATTAACATGTCTTTATGTGCGTTACTTTATCTCAAAGTTTTATGTTTTCATGGCAAATGTGAATCTAAACTGTCTGATGGTATGAGCAAAAAACAAAAAAACAAGCTGATCTTTCCCACCTCTGTCATCTCCTTCGCCTTTGCGACTGGCTTTCTTTCGGATGCGGCACTGCTGTGAGTAGTCCACCACTTCCTGCCGTGCCTTGCGGCCCTCGGGAGATGGCGTGAAGAACTTTGTGAGGGCATCGATGAGGCCCTTGGTCTTGTTGTTGAAGCGCAGGCTGCTGTGTGACAGGTCGCCGTCCTCCCGCATGGAAAAAAGCAGCCTGTCGTCTCCGGGGTAACCTTCGCAGGAGGAGCTGGAGGAAGAGTTTGCTGAGGCCGAGCGCTTCCGCCGACCGCGCCCTCCCAGCTTCTTAAAGGGCCGCCCCGGCCTGCAGAAGACAAAAGTGTTAGGGTCAAAGTCACAATCGGTCACACATTGTAATCACTCTGCAGTGCAAAAACCACCTAAACATGCATTTATCTGTGTTTGCCACAGTGTGCACACAGTGATTGGTGTGCAGTACAATCTCCAACATACTTGGAACCACCTTACTGCATTATTATATATACAAAAAAAAACAACCTTTGGCATTACTCTTTAAGGGTAAGATCTCATTACTGTCAGTGTCTCAAATTTCTGCATGGCATTCGTAAGTATGGAGGACCAAAACAGTCAATATTAAACATAAGAAAATAATGATAATAATAATAAAAGTGTCGTGAATGGCACTTAAGGTGATTAATCACTATTAATCCCATTAAATGCATTTTATTTCCTTTTAAATAAAATACAGCACTAGTAGGTTTACTACTGCTGTAAATCTGTCTTTGTGTTGATTCTAGTATTCATTTGCTTTTAGTCATTTCACCATTAATTTAACCATTAATCTGATTATTTGATCACATTCTATACATGTTTTTTATGTTAATTATGACAGACACCATTATATAACCCTTAGAAAACATCTGATTACTAAGTGGTTTCTAAGTCCTCCATACTCTCAAACACCTTGGGTCTGTGATGAAGCAGACACAGGTGCTCTGCATCGCAGTGATACCGCCTCAGACAGAATTAGTTGAAGGCGTTTGTGTACCTGTTCTTGGGCCGTCCCAGCGGTGCGTTGTAGCGCCGTTTGATTTGCGCAGCCTTTTCGTGTAAAAGCTTCTTTCCCTTTTTCCTTGGTTGGCAGATTTGACAAATCCACATGCCTAGGAGACGAAGAGGAAAAATGGAAGTGTTCACACACTGAGACAGTACCGGCTTCGGTGCACATACAAAGAGGCTCTGGGAAGCTTGTAATGCATTAGTGCTTAACAGTGATGCATTAGAGTGAGAGCCATCAGCTCAGGAGATGGTTTAATCATTAACTGCCATCATAACGGCGATGCAGAAGAGCAATGTAGGAGCGCTGTGTGGTCAATCGGAGGAATAACAGGTACGAGTTTGGCTCGGAGCAGATAATGGAGACGGGATACGAGTCTTGTTTAATTACCTTTTGGCATCCGCGTGAGAGGAGGATCGCAGCACTCCATGTGGAAGCCCCGGTCACAGGAGTCGCAGAACAACATGTTGTCCTGCAGAGAGACACAAAATAATGACAATCATCTTCAGGTCACATGAGTAGTAGAACAACATATAATCCACTAAGTAAATACAGGTGACACCGCTGATCAAAGCTGCTGAGCTCATTTTAATTCCATATTGTGATGAGAGTTTTGCATACTTTGCCTTCCCTCCGTCCTCATAGCCTGTTTCATCATTGTGCAACTGGCAGCATGTTGTGAATTTTCCTCTTAACCTCTCCACAAACATTTGAATAACAATCATACCTCGCCTGACAAGTAAGAGAAAAGAGTGAAATCATGCCGATGTTGACTAAAATAGCTCATTCCCAGGATCAATCCCTGGAAAGAGACGCTGATGTCTATCAGCGTCTCTATCTGGCACTTAAGCTGAAGATCGAGCGTTCACAGCGACTGTCAGGCTGCCAGGACGCCATATTCCTTCATCCACTCACCGCATTCTTTCCTTGATCCTGACAGCTGCTGCAAGTCTTGCATTCGATGCACTGCCACCACAGAGCCTTGACTCGCGCTGTGAGCTCCGGGGAGAATTTGAGACAGGACGGGTGGCCTGCAGGTAGACAGACACACATACACAAACAAGCACGTCAACATCACACACACTTTTCTCTCACACTCTCACTCCATTTTTTTTTATGTTTCCTGCTGACTGACAGTTGTGACCCACTTGCATCATTGAAGGAAAAAAGAAAAGAAAGAAAGTCCTTTTGGAACTGGAAGCCCTCACTGAATCAAACCTGGCTGCAAAGAGTGTGTTAAAACATAAATGACAATCTGTCAGAGCCGTGCTTTTGCAATGTTTGAAGAGCGGCAAACAAGACGGCCTTGTCTGGGACGAAACCCCTCTGAGGGAAGGAGAGGAACACGCTTGTCTGCTTCCGATAAGAGATGTCGGGCCTTAGCAGGAGTACTACAACTTGCATGCCAATAAAACCAAAAATTGAACCAGGAATATCAACTGGGTTCAAGTTTAAGAACGACACCCGCCCATAATTAAACAATGTTATGTTCAGATACTAAATGAAGTTGAAGTGTAAAGTATTACTGAGAAGAGTGAAGAACATGACTGGACAGTTTAATAGACTGATGAGCTGCTGAGTGTCAGTAGCCACTTAGACCGAATCAACTGGAGGTCTGGGCGGTTAATTAAGTATCAATTTCAGTTACGAAATTGGCTCCGAACAACTGTGAAAACAAAATAATCTGAATACATAAATAACTTTTGCATTAATTTTCACTATAAATAAATCACCTGCAGGCCTTTTGTTAATACCAATGTGTACTCGTAGGTATGTTTTTGTCCCCAACAGCTCCAACTCATTCTTAGTTTACTACATATCAGCCAAGATAATCAAAAGAGGGCCTCTGTCTCCACACTGTTTAGGGTCTATCACGTGTTTGTTTGTTGGATGTGGGAGTCAGCTGAAGTGTGCAGGGTCCTGCCATTGCAAGATGGTCAACACCTGCTAGTCTGGGTCCATATATCACGAGCCTGTTTGCCACCTTGTGTGATAATCTGTTTTTTTTTTTTTTTTCCATTTGAATTCATGTTCAAGGAAATCCCTTATTTGAAAAGAAGACGTGTGTTTAGGTCCAAACTGTACGATATCTGTCGACTTAATGAATAACAGTGTTAAATGATCAAGATTACTATGCTGACCAAAATCATTATGATTATTATGGACTTATTGAACTGCCATCAAAGGGTGAAAGCAGTGAAGTGTAAGCTGCCTTTAAATGTCTGACAGCAGCTGCGTTTGTACATAAATGCAGTTGAAGTATCGATTAAGTAGCAACATAAAAGATGAAGCACCAGAGACAGCTGCGCGTGTGTGCATGCACACACTGTGAAGTTTACATCTTCCTAAGATCCCATCATATTTTAAAGCCCCAGTCTATGAGTCTGAATGCATGCTTTTTTAAAATAACTTCTTTAATGTGTCACCACCAGTTACATGGATGTTTTTGCAGACAGCTGATTGGCTCCTCTTGTGCTGTATCTGTTCTCTCTACAAAACCTGAATAGTGCAGAGTCTTGTAGGCGGCACTCACCGCTGTTGCCACAGTCGGCGCAGGAGATGAGCTCCTCTGGCTTTTTATCGCGATTCTGCTCCTTGGTCCCCAAACAGAAGCTGCAGATGGGGATGGGCTCCGCCACCGGCTGGCAGAGGGACAGAGCAGAAGGGAAGAGGGGGGAGACGCGGGAGAGAAGAAAGGGGAAGGGGGGGGGGAAAAAAAGAAAAAAAGAAAGAGTCGAGACTGTCAGTCAACTTAACAGCTTCATTGTACAAATGAAAACAAACAAAGTGGCCTTGTGTGTCCCGCCACAGCGGATGACTGTTGCTGTGTGTATTAAGACGCTAACAGTGAGCTGAATGAACGCTACAACAACACCTCTGGAGCACATGTGGATTTCTGAACAAAGAGTTTTAAGATGATGACGAACACGAGAGCCACTATGATTAGCGGCTTTGTATAATTTATGTGGCGTGTCACGTTAGAGACTGCCATCATGTGTCACCGTCTCTGCTGACTCCTCTGCTGTTTGATCAAAAGCTGGGACTGGGCTCCTTAGCTCGTACTGGCTCAGGCGCGTAGTTCCACTGCAGCGTGTCCCATTTTGACACGTTTTTCCTCCCTGAAACATACCATTAGCTATTCAGTTCTGCGACTGCATGAATCTTTTAGCGGGTCCCCTGAAAGCACAATCCGTGGCAGCAGCAGGTGTGCTCAGGCACAAAACAAGCCCGATATCTCATATGCGCGCACGCACAAACCTAAGCCAGGTTTGTGTCCATGAAAACAAAAGGCTGGATAACGTTTTGTTAGACATCAAATAAGACTTGTGTGTCCAATAAAGCTGAAAAATCACATCCCTTAAGCACTGCAGGTGCACTTCACAGAAACAAGCACAACAGGGGGTGGGGAGGAGGAAGGACATGAGGTGACTCTCCTTCAAAGTTTCTGGATCCTGGAAGCCCCGAGGGGAAGTGACAGTTTACTCGTACGCAACCAGTAATTTTCTTTTATCTGTTAAGCAGCTTCAAACAGAATGACTAAGCCTAACGTTAAAATGCAGCCATAATAATTTATACTTTGGTTTTCTTACTTACAGCCTGCATAAATGTTACTGTATGCAAACAGATACAAATAAATGCCAGGAGAACTTGTGCTATAACTTTAAAATTGTTAGTCTTGCATGGTGACCTGTCGTCCTGCTAAAATCAACTTTGATGCTAGCCTCCTTAAAAAAAAGAAGAAGAAGAAAATGCTGAATAATGAACAGCTTAGCCCACATGATTGCTAGCTGTAAAGGTGTGCCAAGCAATTCTGAGTTAAAAATAACTTCCACATGTTCTGAGGTTCAGCCAATGCCTGTTTAGAACTTCATTAGGACAAGAAACATAAACACAAAAAACGGCCTGAAAATGCACCAAACAAGAAGAGAACTAGAGGTTTCTCCAAGGCACGAAAATCAAAGCCCAACTACAGCGTGTTTATTAGAAGAAAATAAGATGCAACTGTGGCACAGCCACTGACTGTGAGAAAAACACTTGTGATGAACACTCTGGAGGAGCTACAGAGCTCTGTGGCTGAGATGGGAAACACTGTCCTAACGACATCTGTTGCCTGACTGCTTCTCAGCTCTGTGGCAGAAGAGTAAAGGAAAACCCACTGGTGAAAACGATTCTGCATGATATCTGGACCAGTGCGTGCCAGCAGTCACAGAGGAAAAAGACTCTTCTGCAAGCTGAGACAATGTGGAGCATTTGTAAGCCACCCTGAGCTCTTACATTCAGTCTGAATCCTGCACTGAATATCAGCCCAAACATCCGATGCAGCAGAGATGCTTCTCTGCGTCTCCGCTACTGAAAACAGGACCCAAGTCTTGGACCTGTGATAACTTTTCAAGAGCACATGCTTTGATTGCTGGGCTCTCAAAGACCAAACCGTACCCTGTACCCTCTGTTCTACTCACAGTGGGTCGCAACAGCAGACAGCACCACATATTTGATTTGGAAGATTTTTACTCTAGATGCCCTTCCTGACACAGAGTGTCCTCTGCTGGTCTCAAACCGGGGACCTTTTAGACATTAAACAAATGTGCAACCCACTACACTTTGGTGCTACCCAGACCAGTTATCGTTTGTATCAGATATCACACAGATGCATTATAACGACTAATGTCACGGGTACGCAAATGTGATATCAACACAAACACATTAGCATTCATACTGCAGCTCACTGAAGTCTTCTTCAAACGAAAGGTGTCATTGCTCAGGAAGGGGAACAAAGAAAAATTGGAAAAGGCACAACAGTAGCAAGCATCAACTGCCTCTAGCATGGAGACAGTAATAAATAAACATATATATATATATATAAATAAATAAATAAAAATAAAAGGATTTTACTTCCTGGTCTGCAAAGTAAAGCAACACTAAAGTGCCTTAAACCCACATTTAATGGCAACCGGGGGCGATAAACAGTAGTTTCTGGGAAAACTGCACTTAAAGACCTGTGTAATCACTTCTCTGTTGGGTTTCAGGGCTCAGTCACTTATTTTGAGTCATAGTGAATGCCACATTCAGACCATTTTATAAATGTTAGGTCGTTTTAAGTGTCAGAAAGAAAAAAAACTATCCAGTGGGTGCTTATTGGCATGTGCTTTCAGTCACATCAGCAGGTCTACTTTCATCGCGGTATCTTTTACACTGCCTACGGAAACCAAGAGTACGTGATGTGTGCATCTTTCTTCCTGTGCCGCCCTCGATCACCCTGAAACTGGCACTCTGTCATCATGACTTTGAAACCTTCATCTTTAATCAGATGGGGCCTCTTAACACACTAAACATACTGTGAATGCACAAAGTGACAACCTGAGCTGGCTCTCTGTCGATCTCTTAGATGGATAAATGCTTGTTGTCACCTTCCATGTGCCTGTGCAGTTTCACCGACACATGCACGCCTTAACAGAAAGCAGAGGGGTACAAAAAGAAGATAAAAAAAACCCTTAATGTCTCCCAGAAGGCACAGTTATGTTAGTTTGTAATTTAAAACCAAACCGAGACAGACACAGAAAAACAGGACAAATTTGACCTTTATTGGAAACTCTAAACATCATCCGTCTCAAGGACACTTTTTAATCAACACAACCGTAACAATAAAGGTGCTCTCCTTTATTAACGACACAAGTAGTACAAAGGAAACACCAACATGGCAGTGAGTGAAGCTGGTGTTAAGGTTTTTACAGCACAGCAGGGTAAATGCACGTAGCTGCGCCGAGCTAGGTAGGCCGCTTGCTCTGGCAGGGAGGAGACGAGGACAAGAGCTTGATTTATTGGGTTCATTTCCTTCTGACTCAGGCTGCTTCAGCACCCCCCACCCTAAACAGTGCAGGGACTGAGAGAGAAAAGGGGATACAATAAGAAAGTTAAGGGAAGTGAGAGGTAAATGGAGAGAGGAATGGAGCGGGCAAAGAAGAGGCAGATAAGCAGAGACATGCAGGGAGCACAGGAGGAGGACAGAGGCTTAGCTGTGGAGAAACGTATACGCGCCAGCTCTATCTGTGAAAAGGTTTTACAACTTTACAGGCAAAACTTCTATAAATGGTGATCGTGCGCTAGTTTATACTGCGAAAATGAAAAACAAGTCATTACCAATCTCCATGAGCATTATGAAAATAACTGAGCTACAAAACAAGTCGACAATTTCACTAAAAAGAAATGGAAGTCAGCAACAACAAGGAGAGAAAAAAAAAAAAAGAGGAGGAGCGCTGTATGGAAAAAAAAAAAAAAGACAGCGAGGACAAAAATAACAATCCAGAGGGCAGGAGAGGGAAGGGAAAGCAATGAGCGAGGAAGAAAGAAAGAATGTGCACCATTCCTCGGAGCAGCCTGCGTGCTACCAACACCTCAATCATTCCTGGCGCTTTAACCCCTTCCATGCCGGAGGAGGTCAACTGCTCCCACTCGGCCTCTGAGCGCTCGAGTAAACAAGAGCTGAGAAAGAGTGAGAGGGAGAGGGCGTGCTGCCTTTCACGCAGACACCTTGTTTAGAGACGCACGCTACAGCGAGGCTTCAGTTACTGACTGCCACTACAAATGAAAAGGAAAAGCCAATCCTCTTGGAAGTGTGAATCTCAAATTCTTCCCAGGAACAGCCGTCTTCCCAGTTTCAACCTTTCCTTTTAAAGCGCTAGTTGCCAGAGCCCTTGTTGCGCCACAGCGATATTCCAGAAACCTCTCAGACTTCTTCGACATTTAACTTGAGGCGTGCGTGTTTGTGCGGATCTACGTTGAGCTGGCGTTTACACATTTTGGCTCCGAGGATTATTTGGAAGCCACAAAAAAAGACACACCTTAGTGTAACTGTTATTAGCTACCTGCTTTTACAAGACGGCATTAAAAAAAAAAACCCATAAAAACCTGTCATACAAGTAAAAGGTTTCCCTTTTAAAAAAAAAAAAAAAAAACTTAGAACAACAGTTGTACAACAGTTGAAGACAGCCTAGTCTGATCCAGCTGACACACCCACTGATGTTTTATGGATCCATTAACCACAGAACAGTCAACTCTCCCCCTGTGTGTTAACATGAATGCCGTGTTCAGAGGGATAATAGGTTATTAACAAAAAATACATTTAAAAAAAAAATGGTGGTGACCTGGTTTCCCCTCCATATGCACAGCTCTCTCAAAGACAGAGGACAGGGGAGGGAGACAGGAAGGGGAGCACAATGGAGGGAAGGACGAAAGGAGAAATGAAGGAGGTGGTGGTGGGGGGGTGTTGGAATAAAAGGCAATGGGAGAAAAGAGAAAGGGAGAAAAGCGTTGCTGTTGTCCTTGTCTCAAGTCAAGGATCTCATTAACATGGGAGCCTGATCTCAGCTGGCCCCCCAACACTACCACCACACTTCCCTTATGTTCCCTCCCCAACCTCCAACACAAACTCATTGATCACTGTTACAGGGCACGCCGCGCAGCCAGACAACACACAAACACTCACTCCGAGAATCATTAGATGGTCTGAACACTGGTAGTCATGAGACACACCTTGACGTGCTGTCGGTTGGCTTACACGCACGGATGCTCTTGTGACAATAGCTGGCATGTAAAAGTAAATAAAGCATCTGAAATCTCAAATCCCTGTAGCTCCATTGGCCGGGTAGTGACGTGAAAATAACCGGGCTGCGTTATCCAGCGACAGCTTGCGGAAGACCCTGCGATGTGCAGTGCGTCCCCTCCCTTCAGCCGAGCCATCGCCCTCCATTTAAAAAAGAAAGAAAAAAAATCATCGAGGTTAGCCAGGGTGCACGGAGCTAAATCACGGCATCAAACGAAGCGGGACTGGCCGTGCTCCAGCCGTCACTTCCACAGCTGCTCAACACATTGGCTCCATTTGTGGGGATGGTGAGGTTAGCCGTACGCGAGGCCTCACACAGCTAAGGTTCCCGTGCCAAATGCCATTCACATCACTCACTGGTGAGCTCGAGGTTACTGCTCCCCTTTGGGCACTGCCACTACTGCTAATGTAGCTTCTATAGACTCTTGGCCAGTTGCATCTGTTCGTAGCAGTTAATATGTGGCTCGCAGAGTCACACTGCAAGACGGCAAGTGAAACCTGGCTGGTGCCAAAGCTGAACACTGCTAAAAACATTTTAGGTGTATGAACACCAACTACAGGTGATCAAAACTTGAAAAATTAAAACTAAATTTCAACATAATGACCAGCCAGATTCAGATATTTTAGCATGACTTTCAGACATTTAAATATCTGTCCATCTTAGTCAAGCTCTTACAGGACATACAATAATACAACAAGGTGTCAGTTTGAGTAAACTCATCTTCCCACTTGTCACTCCACTCTGCGTCTACAGACAGGTAAAACAGAGAGCAGAGAAGGGAAAGCTCATGTCTCTGCATGACACGGTTACACTAAGTGACAAGTCCAATTCACACTGACAGAGGTAGCCATCATCTGACGTGTCTTTGGGATGGATCAATGCAGCTGCGCCCCATATGCACGCTTATTTCAAACGTGCAAAAGTTCAAGCATGTACAGTCTGTGTGCTTCAGGGAAGGCTATAGCATGAAACCACCTAGGAAAACAACTTTTGTTACCTCTGTATAGGGCTGTGCGATATGACCAAAATCTCATATCCCGATATAAGAATTCTATCGTCCGATAACGACATAAATCACAAAAATGTAACATTTTCTGTAAATTCTGTGAATCTCGTCTTGCGGGAAGTGTTTCAGGCTGCGCGTCATGTACCTGGAGTCGAGTGTTTTAACCGATGCATGAAACGATAACATTTTTAGACATAAGTTGTAACAGCCGCCGTTTTCTTTGTGAGTATTTATTACACAGCGTGCTGCGGGGAAAAGCCTGTTCTAACGTTTGAGTCTAAGGTTTATTTTTTAGCACCTGACGGCTCTTTTTTACTTCTCATCCGTAAATAATCTGCTCTTTCACGTGATTCAGTTTATTTTGAAAAGTCTCAACAGGATCTTCAGCTTTATTGTGAAAGGTTTATGTGCGTGCAACATAAACAAGCAGACACGCGATGCTGTTACCGTCATTGTTGCTAACGACAATGCATAAAAACAGGCGCTTGTCTGTCTGTAGTGTGGTTATATAAAATATAAGAGAACGAGAGAACTTTAAGAAATTAATATAGCCACTACAGTGACCATCAAAACGATGAAAAAATATTGCCGTAATCAGTTTATTTTGCGACACCACGAAACAAACGATAGCGTAAAATGAAACGATAGACGTTTTTATATCGTCGTCCGATATATATCGTTATATCGAACAGCCTTACCTCTGTATACCACTATAGCTCAGCTGCTTGAGCAGGTGACCCATGACCCAAAGGCTAGAGTCCTTACTTCAGTGTCCCGGGTTCAAGTCCACCCAAGTCATATTAGTTAGGAACTGTTGCCAAACCAAGACAGTGTAGTGTTGTGCTTTAGGGCTGTAACTGATCATAGTCAATGCTGGCTCATTTTCCCCCAATTAACTAATTAATTGTTTGATCCAAATAAGTAGAAAATGGTGTCAAATACCAACCAGTTATCCTCCGGTGGCTGCTTTAATTTGACAAAACACAATAAATAGAACAGAGAAGAGCAGCAAATCCTCATACTATCCCATTACCAAAATAGCGTGCAATTAATTTTCAATCCATCAAGAGCCTCCATTGTGTTTTGAGTAAAGTGGCCCTTTAAATAACTGAACGCTAAAAACAGTTTTCCCATCTCTCTGCTGGCGTGTACCGCCAAGTGTCAAACAAGAATTGTGCTTGTGGTTACAGCGAAGCGTGAGCTTAAAGCTGTACAGAATGAGACTTTTTTTTAAAACTTTGGACACTAATGGGGGGGTCAGCCGAGGCCGGGTTTCTGTCAAAATGGAAATAATTAGTGCTTGTCAAAGGGAAAGCAGGGCAAATTATTTCACTTGTTGAAATTTTTTTTTGGATCAGTCAAAAATCTGAAATTCAAGACGAGCTAACACCAGACTGGGGGTTTGGGGTGGAAACCAGTTCATTGCACCCAACTTAGTCATTTTCCCAGCATTTTTGTGGTGCAGCGCTAACTCTGGAAAATGCTTCCATGCATCCAGGGAAAAAGCACAGTTCTCTCCTGTAACAGCAAGACATGAAGCAGCACAACGAAGCATGTGAAAGTTAACCATATCAGGCAAGTTTTATGAAACTGTGCACCAATTTTAAGGTTCTGGGCCAATATTTTTGTTTAAATATCCATGTGGTTCATAGCTGATGCCTATGTATATATTTATGTATTGCTGGTCCTGCGCAGTGACAATGATACATAAATGATACATAAATGTCATTTTATTTGCTAATTTGTTATCAGTAAAATATCAGCTGATAGCGACACATTAGGGCATCTTTAATAATAACATGCAGTGCCCAACGTTAGGAGTATATTGGACCATGCAAAACAGTTCACTTGCTTGACGCTAACATCAGCCAAATCTGTTAAAGGTCAGTGGGACATTTTGGAGGGAAATCACTGCAATGAGGGGTACAAGTGTGAAAACGTAGCTCTGCAACTGTGTTGCTGTTCACAAGTTGCTTTTTTCACACGTCCTCGCCGTGACACTGCACGACGACATTGAGAACTCTGGTTAACCCCGCTCCAGCTGTTGAGCGGAGGGCAAATGCAGGGCAAGAAGATTGCTCTTTCCTATTATAACTGGAAGAACATCACACACTGACACACACAAGTATACCCACACAGATACAGATATATATATATATACACACACACACACACACACACACACACACACACACACACACAAAGGCCCAGCATCAAGCCCATCCCACCTAATGGCCATAGCCTCATACTGCTAACGGGTGCTCAGGGAGGCAATGAGGTTTGCCATCTATATATCCATGACCCCTGGTTGACTTTTCTCCCCCATTTACCTCCCCCTGCATGACCTGGCAATGGCACCCTATTAGGGTGAGAGAGGGGGGAGACAGAGAGACAGAAATAGGGTCTGGGATCCCGTTTGAATGGAGCACCCCGATGCAAACATCAGCGAGTTAAGTACACAAATCTCCCTGCAAATGGGGTCAATGCTAGTGCTTAGCCATTTGTTTTGATTTTCCTCCCCCCTCCGCTGCCTTTACTCACACTCTCCCTCCTCCTTTCCTTGGGAAATCATAACTGTTAGCAATCATGCGGGGCAATATGGCAATGATGCGCGGGTAGAAAAGTAGCGAGTGGAGCAGAGCGATCGTGCACCATCGCCGTCTCTCGGTCTTCCGTGCGCACAGTTTTATCTCTTTGACGCATGTGCCACTCACACAGACACAAACTAACAAATACATCAAGAACATGGCAACGTGGGGCGCACAAAACACACATGATTGAGCGGCAGAGTGGTTCCTTCTCCTGGAGAGATTCATCAAGGCACAGCACAAGAAGAAGCGCTGAGAAGAGGGAGGGGGGAAAAAAAACAGGCAAAAAAGGAAAAACAGAATATTGTGTGACTACCAGACACAAATGTCAATTTCCTCACTGCTGCCGCAGCTTCTCCATGCACCATTTAGCCCAAAGCTTCAAAAAGAAACTGCAGTAATCTCCCTATCCATGCCCCCAAACTGAATTCATATTCTTAGGCTGATTATGAAATTTCACTGATGCAACAGGGTGGCATTTTCAGTGAAATCATTTGTGTTACAATTGACTCTTCTGCCAATATTTACTGTGAACTAACAAATCTAATAAAAGAACCATGGCAGATCATACGGTAAGAAAACAAAAACCAATGCATTCATCTATGTAGAACCAATGCATTCAAACTGAGGCATGATTTATTCTGTTTGTATTTTGCCTCTGAGGCAGCAAAGCAGGCTGATCACTCGCTGAGTCAGAGAGGAGGTGGTTGATTTCTGTTTGTCTTAAGAGGTGGATCATCTGCAGCCAAGCAGGTCACTGTGTTAGGCAGAGCCCATGTGATTGCAGCCAGCTCTCTAGGCTAATCCTATTCTGTGTGTGTGCACATGCACGACTATGGGCATCCTTAAGCAGGAGCCCCCGTGGCTGCAGACATGTACACACAGAGGCCAGACAAAGCCAGAAGACAGCCAAAACAGTGCTTATGATCAGTCTAGTCTTCTCCAAATCTGATGGCTGTCGAGTTAAAAGAAAAACCTGAATGCCTGATCCCTACAGTGAGTCCCGTTATGCCATGGAGGGTGACTTTCGGATATTGTTTTGGTTTATTTGGAAGGACGTGTCACTGCAATTCAAACCAAAGTTGATCTGAGTGATCGCCTCCATCCTGTGATGAACCCTTTCCATCCTGCTGGGAGTGGTTTCTTTTCCAGGATGGCATCACTCTCAGTCTGCTTGCTTTTTTTTTTTTTTTGTCTTAACATGCAATAGAATGGGTTCAAGTCTGTGTGTATGTGTACAAATATCTGGCCCTTAGAACTAGAGGTTAGCAGCCGGCTGCTCTCCCTGATCAGGTTACAAAAGTGGGTGTGTTCCCTCTCTCCTCTGTCGCCTGCATGTCTGCCTCTCCCTCGCCCTCTCTCCAACTCATTCTGTCTCCCTCAGTTTCTCCTCCCGCTACGTCTCTCCCTTTCTGGTTACAGGAGCCTGAAAGTTTGCGTCATCCAAGCCTCTCCCTCTGGCAACGCTACAGACCACCTCTCTCCTGCTCTCTTATTCTCTCACTTGTCTATGTTCCTTCCCTTGCCTTGCTTCCTTTCTTTCTTTGTCCCATCTCCCGACAGCACCTGACAGGCAACAGCCCCACAGCTGGTCCACAGTCCCTGCAGGAGGCTGGATGCCATGTGACTCCCCCTTAACTTCTCATCCTGTGTTGCTAGCCCACCAGCCACTCACCTAGCATCACTCTGGTATTGCCCGCCTGGCCCACATCACACGCACGCCCACCCAGTAAAAGCAAAGGCAGACTAGCTGACTTGCTCCAGCTTTCTAAGATGCATCTATTCTTTTTCTCCTCTGATGATAACACAAAGTCATACTTCAGTTTGAGGCAGAACGTTGGATCGTGCTTGCTCTCAAACCTGTTGCACTGCCACTCTGATACTTTTCAAATAACTCTGATACTATAACATTAAGCCACTCCTTTAGATGCCATTTGAAAACTTAAAAAGTGACACAAAGTGAAAGCTTACTACTCTGTAGCAAAGTACAGGGTTGCAGGGGATGACAAATTTGGAGCAGCAGGGAAAATGCAGCACCAGAGCCTTAGGTAAAAGATCAGCAACAAGAATGTGTTGCTTTCACTTTCACAAATCATGCTCACTTGCCCTCTGTTGGTCCAAAAAGTTCACTGATAAACACATCAGACTTTTAGATTTCTTCCCACAACAATCTCAAATACGGTCGTAAGCATATCTGCGATTTTAATCAGGACCTTCAGATGCCAACAGGCAACAGCGCTTCACACTCATTTTTTCACTAGAGATCAGTTCTATCTTGATCTCAAACAGGTCTGTAATCATTGACACTCATTTACAGGCCATATAACCAAAAATAGAAATCATCCAAACACTCCACAACAAATCCATGTGACAAACCAACGAACGCAGACATACAAAGCATAATAAACGTGGCTGTGTGTTTACTTTAAGTGTATTTTATTTTGTATGTCCATGTCTGAGTATGCATTCATGCGGTTTTACATGTGTGCAGAGACTTTACCTTGTCTTTCTCGTGTGGCAGCAACCGGACCGGGGGCAGCGATTCCAAAGACACCGTGCCAGTCCCATCATCCTGGTTGCTGCTACGGCTGAGGAGCTGGAACAGTGGACCCTGTTTGGCCACGCGCCCGTGGGCCACGGCTCTCTTGAGGGCTACCCTCAGCTGCTGGTGGAAGAGGCCCGGCCCCATGGAGCCGCTACCCGACAGGTACGCCGCGACATCAGCCTGACACTTGAGGAAGCGTTCGATGTTCTTTAAGGTGGAGCCACCCGGCTCGTGGAGCCCCTCCAGTGCCCGCTTAATTAATTTGTTCCAGTCGAGACCCGGTTTCTTCCCCGAATGCGAGTGAGAGCTGCTCCCTCCACTGCTGCTGCCACCACCTGCTCCTCCACCGGAGCTGCCGCCTCCGCTGCCACTGGAGCTGCCAACACCTTTGGGCTTGGGCAGGGCCAAGCGCCCAGGGTTATCTGGGTCCTTGTAGGAGTTGAGACCTTTGTTGGTAACCTTGAGTATGGTACCATCCTTGACACTAAGCTCTAACTGCTCCAGAACTGTTTTGCGGTCCAGGCCATGGGACATAGAGACCGCATTGCAAATGCGCTCCTCTGATGGTCGCTGCTTCTGCTTCTTTACCTTCTTGATGGCCTCTAGAATCCATTGGGTGTACAATGGGTTTGCCAGTTTCACCATGGCTGCTGTCTGGGTGGGTGCAGCAGCACTGGGGCCTTACCGCGAGGACCACACACACAAAAAAGTAGAGACTGTAAGCCAAGTAAACACTTGGCTTGCGCCGTAGCGCCGCCGCCTCCTCCTCCCTTTTGCCCTCTACCAGCTTACTATCCCTTGTCCTGGGGTCGCACAGAGAGTCCCTCAGAAGCTGAGTATAAGCAGCACGAAAAGGAGCAGCTGATCATAGCACAACCCAACTGAGCCAACCCTCCACCTGGTGAAAATCTGGTCCACCCACCACCCACTTCCAGCCAGGTGAAGATCCCTGGCAAGAGGCAGGGGGAGCAGAAGAAGCTTCAGATCTATTACCAACTTATACTCCCACAGTACCCAAGGTTGGGCAGGGCAGATTTTGGTTTGGCTTTTCACAAAATGTAGGCGTTTCCTGTTTAGACGGCCCCCGGAAAAAAAAAGAAAAAACAAAAACAAGGACTGCCAATAACAGCAGTCTCCTCTGCTCAGACTCTCCGGGACATGAAAATTGTGTTTCAGTGATAAACGCGAGGACAATTGCACAAAGGTTTCTGATAATTATATCACTCCAGAAGATTGTGAGTTTTCCTCTCCATCCACATCTCCTTATTTTCGCTTGTTCTCATTTGCTCCCTTTCTCTCTTCCAGCAGTCTGAGCTTCTCAGCTCTGGGACGGAACAGATATCTCACCACAGGGAGCAGCCAGGACCGATCACCTTCATGCCTATTGCACTTCAGTAGCTGATGAAAACTGTAGGAGGGGGAAAAATAAAAAACACAGACACAAAGAAAGAGGTTATAGCACATGGCTGCAAAGATGGGGCACCTAATTTTACAATTTTAGAGAACAACAAATCAGAGTGAGATACAGATGACACAAGAAGGTTCATCTTTTCAAACCAACCCAGGCACATCATCTGGTGGCATTCATATAAACAAAGCCATACCTTCCTTCTGAAACACTATATTACCCCGTATACTAGACACGACACTGGTAAAAAAGGGGGAAAAAAGTAATATTTATTATCCCTAGCCAACTTCCCAGATTTCTGTTTTTAAATAAACCACCATGGGATTGTACCACTAAACAACTATCACTAAGAAACGCACAAGCAGTGACAAGACCAGAACTCCTAAAAATGAAAAAACATTAAGAACCGTACTCATACCTCACGCAACTGTTTAAAAACTGTGTGTTACAAACATTGTAAACAACCCCATCCTCAAAAGTGCACTACAGAGTTGACAGCTTGGCTAGCTGGGTTGCTAACGTAAACATGTTACAGTCAAAGCACAGAGCTGTTAGCAAACATTAGCCGCAAGGCTAGCTAATAATCAAAGCCAGATTAACAGTCGCATGGCCAAACCGTTTCCTGTCGTTCTGTTTACTCACATATTATGTCAGGCTGCCAAGTATCTGACAACAAGCCTTCCCGCTTACTGCTGTTGTGTAGCAAGCTAACGTGAGAAGCTAGCCAACAAGCTAGCGTTACAATCTCTGTTACTAATGTTACTCGCTAACCTGAAACGTAAACAGCGTGAAACTGGGGGGGGTAGCCAGCGCTCCACCACAGAAGAGCGAGAGAAAAACCAAACATTTCCGCATGGACCTGGGATTTCTGACAATACAAAGCATCACACCACAGCAAACACTGCGAATATTCTCCCCATGAATGTCACTCAGATACTAACGTGAGATCGCGGCCTTGTATGAGGCACAATGCAACTTGCAGACGGCCATCTCGGCTAGCGGGCAAGTGCAATATTTAAGATGGTCTTAGCGGGTGGTTCTGCAGCAGTGCTGGTTCCGCGGCCTAGCTCTCAATCTTCGGCATGGGCGAGCAGGCTCTGCCCGCGTAGACGCATCCCTACCAGTGGTCCGCACCTCGCTGACTTCCTCCCTCCGCTAACCGCCCTCCCACGTAACGCTACAGCCTGCGGTGCCGTGAAGACAAGGCCGCTAAAACGGAGTAAAGCTAGGCCTCTGTTCGCCCCCCTCCCTCCCCTCCATACCCCCCACCCACATCCGCGATCACCATCCCCTCCGTACCCCTCTCCCCTTCTACCTCTCGCGGTTCCCCAGAAAGCCAGAGATGGTCCGGTTCTGGTTTCGGAGGGAAGCTCGGGCAAAGCGGACCGCGGAGAAAATCTCGTATCCTCCCATCCGGCTTCCGCTGCTACTCACCGGAATTTGGTATCGAGCCGCCGAGGAGAAGGTGCCAAAACCGTGCGAAACGAAGACAACAACAAGCCCAAAAAATGCAGCCAGAGACCAGGGGCTCTAGAGCCGACGCCATCTTTGAGTGAAACAGGAGCACGGCTGGTGGGGGAGGGGGGAAGACTGAACAGTCAGGCAGGGCCCAGGGACCGTCTGCATGGTGCGAGGCGAAGATCCAGGGGACGGAGCAAAAAGAAAAAAAGAAAAATTCACTGCAAGGCGCGGGGGCGGCGGCGGCGTGCTGTTGCTATGAGAGGGGTGTGGATATTGCTTGAGCACATGAAATGGAAGAAAGGGACAGATGGTGGTGGTTGTGTTGGAGGAGGGAAAAAAATAAAAAGAGAGGATAGGTGTTCACGCATTCTCTGCTGTACTACAGCTACACAGGAGGAGATTCAAGGGAGCGTCTGTATTTTGCCTGGCAGTTGTAAAAAAAAAAAAATCAAAGCCAATGAGCGTGTCTTAACGTTAGAGGGTATTTAAAGATCAAAGTGAGACACTCCTCCACATTGCAGTCTATTGTGGAAGCCGTGTGTGTTTTAAACTGAAGATGGAAATTGAGCCAGATTTTCTTTCTCCCCCCAGAGGTGATCAGATGTTGCCATGTGGAGCTATCTGGAGTATTACAGTACATGATAAAGCATGTTATTATCTGCCTGTGCAGTGTAGTCTTAGTGATGCATCGCTCATCAGACTGTGAAACACAGAATTATCTCTCCAGCAAAGGAAGCGGTTAATGTAAAGTCTCTGCGGCCATCCCACTTTGTTACGTTTGATTAAATGACACACCGAGTCTAACACCTTTATTTTATATTCACGTTTGGCCAAAGCAGGGCTTGTGCAGCTCTCAGAGTCACATCAATTATGGCATCTGGTGACAGGTGGAAGCAACTTTGTCTAAAGGTATCGCTCTCGGTGTGCTCGAATCCACACTGTGCTTGATTTTAAACCGAAATTGCAATGAATGTGTGCGAGTCATGGGTGTTTAAACTTATAGTATGTTGCAGAAAATGACAGGAGAGAGAGACTACTAATCATGTAATAATAATTTCTAAATGCGCCACAGGGAAGTTTGAACAATCTAAGCAGAACCCTTTCCTTATTCATAAGAAAATCAGTCAGTAGATGAAATCGGATTTTTGCTGCTTCAATTTCACAACCATCATGACACGGGAGGGTACTTGTGTTTGAAATCTGGCAGCAGTCTAATGCCGAGAGCTCCCTGGGTGGAAATTAAATTATCTGCAGCTTTGTGTAAAATGATGTGTACAGCAGTCCTCGGAGACAGTGTCTTATAGGGGAGCAATTAGACCTGATGTTTTCCCATGTTAGAGGTGTCCTGCGAGAGAGCGAACCCCCAGCAGTGCAGCGGTGATCAAATAAAACCCAGTAAGGTCACATTTTACTGGCTGTTTTCCCCGCACTCCTTCAGGGACAAATAAATCACCAACTAATTGTAATTAACAGTAGCGTTATTGCAAAGATAAATAGTGTGATGCGTTAACACATGAGCTGCTATTAGCACGTGCCTCCTGAGGACTCACATTATATTACTGTGTACAGTAGGCCAGCTAACAGATGGACAATACTCAGGAGGAGCCTGCACTGCATCTATCGTTCCCGGCCATGAATAAATAATGTTGTGTACCATGATCCACAGCAGAGGCCATGTTCACCAACACACAGCAACAGGAGAAAACTAATCAGGGTGGGGCACGGAGTGGAGGAGTAGGGAGCCACCCTATTGTAATTTTGGTAAGATCATAATTGATTCAGTTACATAAACTGAGCTGAAGTTTTACCTACTTTATAACTGTCATCTGGGGGAAGTGGAGGAGTGCGAGACGGGATATTTAAAGGATCTAAAACTGTATTTACACACATTTTTGTTGGCGCATACTTATCTTTATTAGATTAGTAGTGGATTGACCAGCTAACAGACAAGAAGTAGGGCAGAAAATTATTGCAAATTGACTTAGATAATTAATTAAACGCAGTGTTTAAAGTGGACCTATTATGCCTACAGTGTATTATTGTAAGGTCTTTACCTGACAATATAAAGCGCCTTGAGGCAACTGTTGTTGTGATTCGGTGCTATATAAAGAAAATTGAATTAAGTTGATGGTGGCCCCAAGAGCTCGAATGCACGGCAACTTCAGAAAACTCCAGCAAAAACTGAAAAATGCTGCAAAAGCACACAAAACAGTACGGAAGCTGAATAAAAAAAGAAAAAAAAGAAAGAAATAGAAACAATAAAACACAACTTAAGTAGGAGAAAAAAAACTCAAGAGACATAGAGACAGAGCAGAAATGTTTTTGAGGAGACATTAAGGTGGATCGTCTGGCTGAGTGGTGCGACAGAAACAACCTGCTGCTTAACACCGAGAAGACCAAGGAGCTCATCGTGGACTACAGGAGGAATGCTGACCCACATCCACCCATCCACATTAAGGGGACGGCTGTGGAGCGTGTGAGCAGCTTCAAGTTCCTGGGAGTCCACATCTCCAAGGATCTCACCTGGACGACCAACTGCTCCAAGCTGGTCAAGAAGGCTCACCAGCGCCTCTTCTTCTTGAGGACTCTGAGGAAGAACCACCTGTCCTCAGACATCCTGGTGAACTTCTATCGTTGCACCATCGAGAGCATCCTGACCAACTGTATAACAGTCTGGTACGGGAACTGCTCTGCCTCGGACCGGAAGGCGTTGCAGAGGGTCGTGAAAACTGCCCAGCGCATCGCCGGAGCACCTACACCTACATCTACAGGAAAAGGGCTGGGAAAATCATCAGAGACCCCAGTCACCCAGCACAGGGACTCTTCACCCTCCTGCCCTCTGGGAGGCGCTACAGGAGCCTCCGGACTAAGACCACCAGGTACCGGAACAGCTTCTTCCCCACAGTTGTCAGACTCCTGAACTCTGCCTCCTGACATCTGACCCACGTTAACACATGGACTGAACATACACACACCCACAATGGACAACTGTACCCTCAAACACACAATAATAACATGGACTGAACCACCACTCACAACCACTAGCACTTTATATAGCCTCTGTAGAAACTATCTACACCCTCACTTATCTTAACTGCACTACTGTATAGCTCTGTGTAAATAATCATTCTGTACATTCGTTAATTTTTAATCCTACAACTGTTTACAACTTGCATAGTTCCCATTTCATTATAGCTGTTTATCTCAGATTTCTGTAAAGTTATTTATTTCATATTCTGTATAGTTTTTCATATTTATATCCTGTTCAAAGCTTGTACATAGCTTGTACTCACTACAGCCTGTACATACTTATAGTTATAGAATATTCCCAACATACTTCATACCGTGTACATTATAACATACCATAATAGACCCATTTCTGTAATATACTTACATATCTATACTATTGCTAATATATATTGTAATATATCTATATCACTAAAGCACTTCTGGATGGATGCAAACTGCATTTCGTTGCCCTGTACCTGTGCATGTGCAATGACAATAAAGTTGAATTCTATTCTATTCTATTCTATTCTATTAAGGTGACGGAACAGCTGATGAAGTGACCTAAAACCAAAACATGTAAAAAGTTGCACCGAGACGCGCTTAAAATCAGCTGAGGATTCTTCAGTGTTGTGAGGGAGAAAAAGATGCAAGTAAATATTCTTTTTAAAATACACATTTCACGTAATACTGCAGACACTTTATTAACGTGTTGCTAACTGCTATTAGCTGTTCACTGTTAGCTCGTCACTTCTGCTCTCGTGCTTGCTGATGTCTTTTCCTCCTCTTTCTGTTTTGTTTTATTCAACATCTGTTGTGTTTTGTGTGCTTTTTATCTAGCTTTTAGCATAGCATTTATTTTTTTGCTGGTGTTTTTTTTTTTAATTGGAGTACGTTTGACCTCTCACGGCCACCGTGCTGTGTGCCAAAAGCTCAGAGTTCAGACAGTTTTTTCTACTCTTAAATCTTTGTGACGTTGATAAGCGTGGATGTCCTTATATGGTCACATTCTCCGTGATCACAGAAGCCTCTACATCCTATCGCTTGTTCACAAAGAGTAGCCATTCAGAAGAAAGCTGGAATGAGGACTATTTTAAACTGCAGATCATGCATAGAGATAAAAATATAGAACGTAACATCTCCCATTTAATCTAGGAGCCAACAACTTCCACAAGTGAGCATCTGGGATTGTCTGGGACAAAATCACTGCTTCCCATCTAGAAAGGGTTTTTCACACAAACCCCATAAAAGCAGCATTTCATGATCGTGGTTATCTATTCATGTATTGTGCAGTTTTGTCTGGTGTTTGTGGATGCAGCAACCGTCATTTCTATAGTGGACATTTGGCACTGTGTAGCAGCTTTTGCTCCGACCAGCAAATGGATGTTGTAGTATGACACCCTTGGCTCGTTTTCCATCTTTGGTGCAGAAAAGGAGGCCAGTAATCCTTAGCTTCCTTTCATCCCCCTAATCCCTCCCTTAAAAAAAAAATCTATTCTCCGAGCATCCACCTGCTAGCGAGGCCTGAGCCCCCAGCAAGCCGAACCAGTGTCCACCTGCCCCCTGCAACCCTCCCCTTCCCTGTCCTCTCTCTCTCTCACACACATACACACACAGAGAAACGTGCACATCTCCTCCACCTGATGCACAGCAGCACCTTCTGCTCTGAATGCCTGCTGTCGGGCCTGCTGGCTCTTTGCTCTGCTTCACTTCTTCCTGCCTCTGGTTTAAAAGCTGGACATTTGCCAAGCCAAATAAACCGACGGCATCCCCGTGGTTATAAAAAAAACCTCGTGGTACAGCTACAGCGCTTGTTTTATTGCTGCTGCTGTTTTTGTTATCAGATTTTGAACTGTGTGTCGTCCACGCAGCCTGTGAGTATTTTTTTTCTTTATTTGAAATACTCTTGCAGTTACATGTCAGAACCATTATGGAGAAATCCAATTAAAATAGTTTCTCTGATTAAAAGCCTGTTTAGTTTGGGTAAATAAGGATGTTTACATATCGAGTCCAGCTTGAATTACATTTTTTCCAACTAATCAAGGCCTCTTGATGTATAAGTATTTAAAAGTCATGGAAAAGTCAGGTGTGTTTAAGGCAAATGAATGAAACCAACAAACCTGGACATTATCAAACGATGGCTTGAGTTAGTTGCTCACTCTTCTCTCGTCCCTGTGCTCGTGCCTTTTACTGTATATAATAAAAAATTTGAATGTGGATTGTGGTGTTAAGCAGCAGTCAGCCTGTGCACCATCCGAGCAGGCTGCATTTATGAGTTCCTGTTTTTCGGGTGATGACTGAAGCGCTGTGCTCAGATAGCCGGCCAGTGTCCAGGACCACTTTTTTTTATTTTTGTCTGTGTGAAACTAGCAAAAGCTTCCTGCTGTGGCTGGCTGGTTGCCAGGTCCCCAGACCCCAATGCAACCATTTCACCCCCCCACCCAAAGTCCAATTCCAAACCCCTCCCATCCTGAAAAGAAGTGAAACATACAACGGAAATTTCCAGGGCCTGTACGCCCAAGAGCGTGCCCCCACCCGTCCAACTAACCCCCACCAACATCCCCACCCAGCCCAAAACCCCTCCTCTTTCCTCCCGCCCTCCCCCTTTTCCCCTGCTTTCTCCCTTGAATCCAAAGGCTCGGAGAGCAGCTGGAAGGTGAAGTACAGCTTGTGAGCGCTGAGCTCAAAGTTAAGCCAGACACCCACCCCCCAACTCCCCTAACTCCAACTCTTGCTGTCTGAAATCTCCCACAAACCCCATCTCCTTCACTCAAACTCAGAAGTGCCCGAGAGTGCCGAAAAGTACACTTGTATGTCAGACATAAGCAGCAGAGAGACAGGGAGGAAAATGTAGAGGACCACGCTGTTTGACAAATCAATTGTTCTGCTGTGGTTAACTGTCGTTTTAAGTGCATGTAGATGTGAGGAACGGGCTTCTGACAAGGCCATTAACATGCACAAATAGCTCTCACTTTACCACTGTTAAATAGAGCAGAGGAGGATCCAGTCACGGTAGCAGTTTCTTACTTTTAGAGGCAGGAGTCAAAAGCCAAAGTCAAAACTTTTCTTGAAGCTGTTTTTCAGACAGGGGAGACAGTGCTGACTTCATCAAGGTGTGTCATAAAGAATCTCAAGCGAGACAACTGACAAGCAAGTGACAAAATGTGATTATTAAAACCAGCACAGTCTCAAAAACAGAGTCAAACTTTCAAATATCTCACACTCAGTGGAATAAAAATGTAATCTGGGTTAGTTTGTGGTTCATCAGAAGACAAGATAAACTTTTTTTATGTGCTAAAAATTGCTTTGCAGGATATTCCAAATGCAAAAAGGAAGTCTATTTAAATATTGTAGATAAATCTCGAGAGGCTGTTACGTGAAATTCCTTTTTCTGTCATCTAGCAAATATATCAGATAAAGTTATAACGGCAGGATTGTTTGTGTTTGGTCTTGTATGTTGGAAAGCATCTTATGCAGGCTAAAAATGTGCGTGGGTTGAAGTAGAACCAGGGTCAACAACAGAAGCATAGACTGTATATAAAAGATGAATGTCTGGTTTGCTGTGACAGACCACCAACACATCTCACGCAGGAGCAACTTTTCAATCAACAAGGAGCCCGGCCACAAGAATGGCAAACCTTTAGTGTTCGTTTTATTCCAAGTTGGGATTGCAGATACCAAAATAACCACAGCTTAATAGTAAGACCTGAACCAAGCAACTGAGACCAACAGTTCAACTCAAGTGTTTATTGCATGTACAGTACATTCTGACTGCTTTTGCAACAAGAGGAGTCACCCTCCCTGCTGGCCATTAGTAAGACTGCAGTTTAAAACACTTAGACCCCAAAGCCCTGTCCATCTTTTACATACAGCTTTTGAAAAATAAAAATAAATGGACTAAGAGCAGACTTACTTATTATCGGAGATCATCTAGGCCTAAAGACTCTGGTTTGTTAATGGGCCATTTCAACATTTCGGGAAACACACTGTTCACTTGGGAACACTGATGTGTGTGTTGTTTATATGATGCTGACTGAAAACAGAGGCAAACAGCTACCAGTGCCTTAACCAATCAAAAAACAGCTCACTATTTAAAAGACTATGTGTTGCTTTTGCAAAAACAAAACAGAATCTAAAAGTAAAAGAAAGCCTCTGAGAATCCTGGAAATATTCAAGCATGTAACCATCTACGACATGCTGCGGCTTCATCCTGAACACATGAGATAAATGTAATGTTTTGGAAACATAACAATATTTCTGCAAGTGTCAAAACTTCTCTTCTAAATGGCTTTGCTCATTTTCCATTTCAGGGTTTTCAAGCTTATTCCATTTTGTATTTTTTGACTTCTATTCAACCCCAGTGTTATTGTTTTTTTTTTAAAAAAAGTTTTTATTTTCCATCCTGATTACATCTCTGGTAACATGAGCCATTGTGTTGCTTTATTATACCCTAATGCTCTGGATGGCAGTACGGCAGCCTAATTCTCAGACTTTGGCAAACAGAAAAACCCCAACACGGCACACAGGTCTCGACAGCAAAGCAAATAGAAATCTGTGTAAATGCAATCAAAAGGCAATAAAAGTGGAAACGGTGAAGATCGGAACAAAGACAATTAAAAGACGGGTGATAGCGCCGGTCCAGCCTTAGTGTCTGTTTGTTCGAGAGGTTTTTATGACAGCATCAAAGCCATTTCTTCCTAGGAGAGAAGTTCATTTGTAACTAAATAACTGCACCACAGAGGGTTTCTCCGCTTGCACACAACAAAAAGAAATGATATCACATGATGCCATGTTTGGCCGTTTGGTATCCAGACCTCCCACATTATAGGCTCCTTCCCAAGTCGGAGCCACAGTGTTTGCAGAGCAAGATGCACCACAGACAACAATACAGCCTCCAGGACTCTCACACGCACATGCATTCCTGTGGGCCTGGTGGGTGGGGGGTGTCCTAACCTCAGGAGCTCAGCAGGCTTTGTCTACTTCCCCCCCACCTCCACGCCGCCCCCACTTTTTCCTTCTTTTTTGATCGTTTACTTGCACAACAAGCTTTTTCTCACACCGGAACATGAAGAGCCTTTTCAATCAATTTCATTAAGAGCCAGGGCTGAGATTTATGTCAAAAGGCATACGTTGGTTAATGGGCGAGTGAACGCTAACGATGTGTGATTTCTTGATTTAATCAATGCAGTATATATTGCCACTCTCAGATTACTGCACGGTAATGGAAGCTAGGAAAAAGAAGAAGAAGAAGAAGAAGAAGACTACATTCCCATGAATGATGAGCCCTCCACAGTAGTACTAAATTGCATTACAGAGGCAGTAGTGATCTGTGTTGTCATTATGTAAACTGCAGTGAATCAGTTAGTCATTCAATACAGTCCCTAATTGAATAATTAGATTCCTCTCTGTGTAAAGCTATGCATGTTTGTCTCCCCCCTGTGCTAGCAACAAGCAACAGATGGAGCGTGTTATGTAATCATATCGATGTAAATGAAAGTCACAGATTATCCTGAGAGACGTATAATAACGTGGCGTGCTTATACTCATCGTGCCGGAGCTGATAAATACTCTGAGTCCTTCTGGATGGCGGTATCTCACGCAGGTGACAGTGACAGAGGGCTTGCTGTGTTTTTCATATGGAGAGAGACAGCAGTGGAGAGTGATGATAATATCGTGTCTCATCCATCCAGGTTTTCCACATACACGTTTCCTGCCCGCAGTATCGGCAGCGACAGAGCAGCGTGCAAACTCGTGTTGAACAGGTTTTCGGGATACTTAATGTGGGATGCGTTTCAAGTGGCTTTTCGGAGTTCGAAGGTTCTTGGCTTCGTTATAGATTGTTGCACGCAGACTGCAAAACTGGACTCTTCCAGTGTATATTCTTATTGATGGCCAGCAGGGGGCGACTCGTCTGATTTAAAAAAAAAAAAAAAGAAGAAGTCAGATTGCATAGAAGCATATTGGTGTGAATGGTAAGTAGCTAGACCCAACATTTAGTCCATGATTGCATCGGCAGATACTGAAACATCACAATGGGACTTTTCATAGCAGTGGCTTATGTCATGATGGCTACATGGAGTCTATGATACTGTTATGCTAGCATCAAGGCCCTGTCGATGACAACGATTAAATTTTATTAGTCTGGACCAGTCAATCCACTGTCACATTTCTTTTAATTTAGTCTTATTACAATTTATTGCAAATTAGACTGCCTTCGATCCTCTCATGTTTCAACTTGTGCTGACAGTGGAATATTTCAATAACTTGAGGATAGATGGCCATGAAATTTGGGTTGGACAGCTTAGAATTAATCAAACATTTTTTTAATGTCACTACTTTTTCATCATGTGGCATCACTAAATGAAGGTGTCCGTGCTAATTAGTGGATATGGAACTTCTGAAGTTCTTGTAACTTTTGATGGAAAACATTGTATTTCTGTGCGTCTTCACTGCAGGAACTAGGGACCAAACCTCCTACAACGTCATTTTGTGCATCTTTTTTTAAGCTTCTACTTCAGTGTAGATATGTGCAGTTATTGGTCAAGATGGAAGTGAATGTGGATTGCTGCAGCACCAGCAACCCACTAAAAATAATCCATGAAAACATGAAAAAGCCTTTATCACGACTCAAAAAAGGACGGTTATGGTTGTTGCTATTTGGCAGCATAGAAGGTGCTGATATACAGTTGTGGTCAAAATTGTCCATCCACTCATCATGGGCTTAAGTTTCATGGTCATTTTTTAAAATGATTTCTCTGAACTTGTCTTTTTCCAGGGTGGAATGATTGTACATTATACATATTTACTGACTTAAAAAAGGTTGGTTTCCTGCACAGACCTGGATTTTAACCATAGTTAATAGATTTTTAATGGGTTTGAAGTTGAGTAAGGTGATGAAAATTGGGTTTTATTGACATACAGTCATCTCCAGATTGTCTCTTTGAGGGCAGCTGCCTGCTGATAATACCATGTATGTGTTTCATGCACTTCATGTAACACTATGACAGATCAGTGACTTGTGGCACTGGAGCTCCACTGAGTGGTGACACAAACCCGGTTGCCTGCTCCCACGGGACAACAGAAGAAGAAAGTAAGTTTTGAGACAACCATCGCAGGTTCAAGTCACAAACAGTCTGCACAGAGGCCGCCCGAGTGCTCCAGTTCTGGTGAGCTTCCTTCTTTGAGGTCATCGGTCCAGGCTACTGTGGTAGACAGTGCAGTGTGTTCCCCGAGGCAGCGAATCCTCACCTGACCCCCAGAATCACAACAGTGTCCCCTTGTACTGCAGCGTGGCGCCTGGAAGTCATCACTGATACTGGCAACACACAGGGGGGCTCTGAGGTCATCAATAATGACTCCATTTACTTAACACTGACCTAAACACCTGCTCATTTATCACGGCTGACATGTGTCAGCCATGCCCATTTCTCACAGAGGAGCCAGCCACAGCAGATCTTGATCTGGGTCGCCTCCTGCACTGAGAAGGGCTTTAGTGAGTAGATTAGTACACAGAGGGGGCTAAGTGCAAATAGCTATACACACCTATCCTTGTACTATGACTTACATTTTGTTGTAAAATGCTGGACACTGCCAAAGTGTGAGTGTGGATGTTAGCAAGCCAAAAAAACAAACAAAAAAAGAAATGGTCTTGAAAGTGCTCTGTTAAGGAGTAACACACCTGAGCAGGCAATTTGTACACTAGTTATTTTAAGGTTTCCAAGCGTCTGCCACTGTGTGTTACAGCATGTGTGAAATTCTCCCTGGAAAACTGTTTTCCTGTTTTTTAAATGATTATATTTCAAAACACCTGTTGAAAAACACAGTCTGCTAAACACATGTCTTTGGATAGTGCTTTATAACATTTTATAATTTAAGGTATAATTTAATTTATTAGGTATAATTTTCCTTACCTAAAAACACTTCAAACATAACTACAGTATAAAAAAAAAGAAGAAAGAACTAATGATGTAAGTGTTGTCGTGAGTTGTGGAACCCATGGAACTTTCCAGAGATGTTCAGGTTCCTGTTCAAGTAAGGGGTCCATAGTGCTCTAGGGCAGGTTATCATTAAGGATGTCTCTGCTGCATTCATCTTTCCCTTGACCCTGACTAGTCTCTCAGTCCCTGCATCCCACCATGCTTCATTGTAGCAGGCCAGGAGATGAGCGATGCCTCGTTTCCCGCAGATCCGACGCTTGGCATTCAGGCCAAGCATCTCGATTAAGCCCACTCTACCCCGTTAGCTCAGAAGAGTCTAGAGACTTTAAGAAGAGTCCTGGTGGCTTCAAACCTCTTCTATTTGCAGATGATGGAGACCACTGTGCTCACTGGGACCCTCAATTATGCAGAAACTTTTCCTGTACCCTTCCTCAAATCCGTGCCTTGATACAATCCTGTCTCATAGGTCTACAGACAGTTCCTTGGACTTCACAGCTTGGTTTGTGCTCTGACATGCACCGTTAACGATGGGCCCTTATGTAGACAGTTGTGTGCTTATTGGGCTCACATCCAGTCAACTGAATTTACCACAGGTGGACTTCATTTAAATAGCAGAAGCATCTGATAGATGATCAATGGAAATATTGTAGTTTTGTTTAATAAACTTACAAGAACTTTTCACCTTGTCATCATGAGGTATTGTGTGTAGAATTTTGAGGTGAAAAATGAACTTAATCATCTTCCCTACAAGATGATGAAATCTTTCTGATTACAACACAAAGATCATCAAACATCAATCAAATGGAGCCTGTTAGATTTTTTTTAAAGCGCGTTTGAAGAATTAACATTCGAGTGAGCGCCTCTGTTCTTCATCTGAACACCCGGGGTTTTTCTCGTTTGTAGCACTCGAGAATAAATCGAGTTCAGACACAGTCAGGATTTGCGCAGGTATGCGACGGCAGAGCTCTGTTTCGTCAACACACATAATGCTGGACGCATCGTTTACTTCCTCTCCTTTAATTTCTCCTGGCACAACGGCAACCTCTCTAATGCTGCTTTGGTACTCTTCCCTTGCTCGCCGTTTCATTGCGTGTAGTTTTGAATCTTTAACTAGTTACACAGCTTTGCTTACACGTGCATTACCACTCACATCTGTTCCAATAGAGCTTTCTCATGGTCCGAGTTGTTCAGGTGCCTTTAGACAAACTTAGTGGGCTGTCATGCATGTGAGTGACCTGACTGCTGGGGTGCTCTCCCCGTCTCTCATCTATGTGAAAGACCTCCACAGGGCCGTGCATATTTCTTTTAGAACTCAGATCTTTCCTACATTCATGCCTAACATCCAGACAACTCCAGTGTGTGAGAAGCACTACAGGAGAATTTACTGCATTTTAGTGTGAATGAATAGAAACACATGTTTGGAAACAATGACACGGGCACCCACGTTTGCTGTCTAATTGGGTATTCCCCATCACACCCCTAACACACAGCAGGCTTCTGGAAGAAAATAAAGACATCAGACTCGACTACAAACAGTTAGAACGACACAGATAACATTGCTGATGTTGTTTGTAGATTTGAGCGTTTTTTTCCCCCAAGCATTCACATGTGCAAAGATTCTTTTTAATTAACTTAACCGGTACTAAAATGCACACCTGCACCCCATTTATATTGGCTATTACGCATTGGTTACTACCTCTCTGCCCGAGGCTGTGGCCAGCTTGGCTGGGCAGCCAGAGTAGACTGCAGGAAGTTGCGAGCTTCTCCAATTTGAGAAAGATTAAGGATTAGCAACTCTTGCAGCTTAGCTGTGTTTCTAACCAGATTAGAGTAGAAAAGCACTATATGCATGTGTATATATGTGCCTAACTGATTTATTAGACCACTTGTCATAAAAACAAGAAAACAAAACTATTTGAGAAATCTGTCAAAAACATTAAAACTAAAAATGACTTAAATCACATTTTTTATACCAGAAAAAAAACACTATGGACTTCTCTTAGAAGTCAGAAATGAATCAAGCATAACATTCAACAACTAATGTTTCTGTTCAGGAATGAAAATAAAGAAATGCATTTGGCATCTTAATGGAAAAATAGTTTTAATGTTTCTTTCCCTGCTTTCTGTAAATATGAACACTACAAATGTATATTTGCATTAAAAATAGCTGTCCATAACGTTGGATCAACCATTATGGAAACAGGAATTATGAAAAAAGTAAACGCTCTCTTTATGATTATGGACACTTTTGGGGGGGATGAGACAGATTACCCAATTGTTAGTCACAGCTGTAATTGTGCAGACACGTTCCCACACATGGATTAACCCTAGTCTTAAGACTAAAAGGGAAATTAAATTGAAAGCTCCACTGTTAAAATTTCTGAGCCCAACTTTAATCCAAGGCTGCTTTAAAGTAGCCGCACTAAATGACCGATTACGATGTCCTAGTATGTTCCCAGTATTGGATTCCTAGATTAGGCATGAAGAATCTATACTACGCCCTCTCGTCTGTGTGTAGAGGCAGCTTTCTTAAACAGGTTTGAGCCAGTCGCAGCATGCAGACACACTGGGACAGCAAACCAAACAGAGTAGCTCGAGGGTCTCTTGCTGTTGTCCTGCCTTTTGTTTTGTCGCCCTCCTCCTGCTGTCTTCAGCTCCATAGGAGAGCTGTGTATGGCTTACAGATCGTGCCTCTGAACATCAATAATAGAAGGCTCGCAGTACAGAGCGCAGAAAGGCCACAGGCAGCGGGACAACTTAATACCATTCAGTTACTAATTAACTAATTGAAAGACCAAGGTCTCTAAATCTGGAAGTACAAATAACTGATTATGTCTCTTTGTGCTCGTACAGAAAGTGATCATCCGTTTTAAAATGAGGCGTAAAATCAAGAGCAGAGCGAGTGTGAAATCTTGTGGCTCAGCCGCGTATTTGTCTGCGACGCTCAATGCGCTCTTATTACGGACAGTAATGAGAGCCAATAAAGAGCTGATTTATTGTTGGCGCTGATTCTTAATTTATTTATTTTTCCCTCTGGAGGATTTGTAGGTGGCAAGTGAAGCCTGTAAGGTCAATCACACGGAGCTGTAAAATGAGATGTATCCTGCATTGACCAGGGCCAAAGTGTAGAGGAGGCCCGGGGGAAGAGGGGAAAAGATATAGAGCTGGGAGAGCTTCAGTGGAAAGAAATGGACTCCATTTTTGTAAGTCCTCCTCTCCAGCTGTCATCCTGCTCTGTCCCATGGGGGGTTGCCACGGTGACAGGAGGCCACATGTCTTGGGGGTGTCGTTTTGGTCAAAGGACCCCATTGTTCTTGTGTTAAGCCGCCTTCAGTATGCCCGTCTGCCAGGGACAGGGGCTTCACACCCTTCACGTACACACACACTCCCGGGCTCTCTCTCACAGACAACACACCCAACACCCACTCATATTATAGAGGTGCAGCAGTTTGGCTTCAACTCTATAAACTGCACATTTACAAAGATGATACAAGTTTTAAAAGAGACAAGAGCAGACAAACACACAGTGTCACAGTCGAGCAGAAAAACGCACACACACACACACGAGCCTAGTCTGTGTGTTTGTTCTCTCTCCAAGCAGTAGCAGCCATCCATAAAGTTGAACTTCCACACATTTATATTATTCCCACTCTTGACAGTAGCATCATTTCCTGACGCACCCTCCCAGGAGCGGCACATCAATAAGCAGCAATTCTGCAAGAGTGCCACCAGATGGCAGTGTGGCCCCACTGCAGCCACACAACATCACATTAGTGGGTTTATGATTTTGTCCATCTGTCTTCCGGTGGGAATAGAGAGCAGAAAAAGGCCTTGGCAGATCACTAGTGGGGCCAAAAACCTCTGTCGTCCTTCAGCCAAGTGACTGACTCGATGTAAAAGGAGGCAGTCAATTACTCAGTGATGGATAGATTACAGTCATGCATCATTCTGCGAGCCAATTTTCCTATGTGAACTGAATCTGAAACTCAATTTGTTACTGCCCTCTGTGACAGATGGATGGAGCCGGTACTGAGCAACAGATTTTAAAAATCAATAACCGCTGGAACTTGGGTGGAGGTTAGAGGTCAATTTACTTTCAGGCATTTGGTCATGTTTAAAATACAGAACAGGACGGTTTATGCTAAAGGGAAAGCTGCTGCACTTGAACTCGAGTGACCACACACAGCTGGAACGTCACGTTTGTGGAGACAAGCGGCTGCTTTATTATCTGGATTAATTTGCTCTAAATGAATCTAAAGCATCCTTTTAAATGAACACAGTTTGTTCTAATGTGCCATCTTTACATGGAGGCAATATATTTAGTTAGAAGCAGATGCTTGTAAGGTTCAAACTGTACCTTACAAGCATCTGCTTTTCAATAACCACAACTGTTTAGATTATTAAAAAACAAACAACAACAACAACCACCACCAATCACAATTAAGCAGAATTACTTGAGCACATTCATTTAAGTTCTCTGTGTAAAGCCCGCCTGCCTTTGGCTGACACATTTGGTGAATGCGACACAGCAATCTTCATCCAGCCTCAGGAGCAGATATTGACTTCATTTCCTGATCCAGTGACTTTGTAGAGGCAGACTGAAGATGCACTGTGATTACCAGCCGAGTGCCACGATATTGATTAGGTGGTCAGCAGAGATGATTGAGCTCTCAGCATATTGACTAGCTTAGTTACTGGAGGGAAACCACTCACAAATTGCTGGTCATCTCTAATAATTCACAGAGAAAGAAACAAAAGAAAGAAAAAAAAAAAATCAATGTTTTAGTTGTCTCAGTTCATTAAGTTAGGTAAATGATCTCAGGAGGCATCTCCTGCCTCCTCAGGGAGTGACGGTTGGCTGGGCAGAGCAGCACTGAGCCGACGGCCCCGGGTCCTCCTGCGGGTCTCTTTGCTGGACTCGGGAGAGGTACGAGGCAGCCAGGTGAGCCCTGCACTGCTGCTGTTCTCAGCGTTGCTCTGGTTTCTCAGGCTGCGCCGCACTGAGCGCTGCCCTCTAGTGCAAACTGGTTTAAACACATCCTCAAAATTAAAGTCAGCTTGCCAGGGAGCAAGGTCCACATGAGCCGTTTCCCCCTCTTCCTGGCTATCAGAGCTTGACTGGATGTTTTCCTGTGAGCTTGCTGCTCGGTCTCCCTGTCTTTCCTCCTCCTCTTCACAGCTGGTTTGGTGCTTCTTTACATAGTTCTCCTGCTCCGCTGTCACTGAGCTGCTTACAGAGCTCCTCCTGCCATGCTTGGCTTTCCCGTGTGCTGGCTCTGTGCTGTTCAGGCAGTCTGAAGTAGGTACATGTGCACTCACGTGATATTCTGACTCTGTGCAGGGTGTATCTGCAGAGGTCTGGGCACAAAGTTCCACAGTGTCTTCTTGTCTCTCTTCATGTACAGAAGGGGTTCTCGTTGATAGCTCAAGGCTTGTAGTGGTTTGCTCTTCATAGAGCTGCTGCTCTGTCTCTCCTCTGGTCAGGTCACTGTCAGCGACACTGACCTTCCTTTTCTTCAGTCGTCTTCCTCTGGCCCTCACCCCCAACAGCCTGCTGTCCTGCCCGGCGGCACTTTTTTCACTCAAGCATGTGACAGAATCTTCTACAGTGGTTTCTGAGGCATTTGTCACAGCGAGGTCGTGTATCACTTGAGTTTCATTAGTTACCTCAGGATTCAGCTGGGTTTCCTGATCTGGAGCTGTGAAGAAAAATGAGGACAAAAGAAAAATCTCAGGAAAAAAATGTTTCTGCTGGTTTCCCCTGAATCCAAAGGTTCTCATTTTTTAGGGACTAAAATAAAGTTTGACATCCAGACATTGATACCGTCTCCAACCACAGGCTAAATCACACACTGGCAACTTTTTTTTCTTTTTACCCATACAGCTGATTGAAGGAGTCTCCTGTGCTGTTGGAGACTGACTGATGAAGGACAGCCTCTCGGTGATGGGACTCAGGGCGGGGTTCTTTGAGGCATATTCACGCGAGCCGTACAGCGAGCGGTCTACGTCCTTGTTCCATCGACGCGTTGTGCTGGAGGTCATCTGGGGACCAACAAACTGCAGTGTTAGAAAATTCTGCATTGACAAGCCTGCAGAAGCGTTAAAGCTGGCAAGTATCCACCTCTGATATGGTATGCAGAGTGTTTCGATCTTGCACATTTCATTAATAATACAATGATTATCTAATGCACAAACATATTTTATAAACACAAACATAAAATTGAAAAAAGCTGAAAATATTTTATCAATTAGCTCAAAGTTAAAGAAAAAACTGCTGGAGAATGTTCACTCGTGCTCTTGGGCGAATGTGTGTTATGGATATAAAACCTATAAGATGGAAAACTGAATCCCTGCAGGAGTAATAATCTGCTTCATCCTCCGATTCTTAGGATTCTGCTTCGGTGACACTTTGTGCTCATCAGTGTGTCTTGTAGTCAGACAGCACTTTCATTTTCATCAGCTGTCTGCATTTCATGGAGTGTAATAGGGCTGCGCGATATGACCAAAATCTCACATCCCGATAACAATATATATCACAAAAAAGTGCAATGTGTGTAAATTCTGTGAATCTCAGGCAACTAAACTTGTGTGAAGTGTTTTCAGCTGGGCGTCGTGTACCTGGAGTCGAGTGTTTTGACCAATGCATGAAGCTATATATTTTTAGATACAAGTTATAACAGCTGCCCTTTTCTTTGTATTCATTACACGGCGTGCTGCGGAGAAAAGCCTGTTCTAACAGTTGAGTCTAAGGTTTATTTTGAGCACCTGACGGCTCTTTTTTGCTTCTCATCCGTAAACTCTCTCCATACTCTTTCACGTGATTCTTGCGTAGGTGGTAGACGAGGTTTGTGTGTGTTTGAGTCTGTGGTGGGGACCGGTTTGAGCATAATTTGCATGATACATTTTTCTGGTCCTTGTCAGACCTTTCATAACCAACCAGGTCCCTCTGTTTGGTGCTAACTGGTTCTGTATCATCTTCACTGGCCATGCTGGTATTCTTTGTGGCTGCATCCACATGGTGACCATCCAAACAATGAAAACAATAAACTGTATTTTGCGACACCACGAGACAAATTATAGCGTATAATATGAAACGATAGATGTTCTAATTCTGTCATCCGATATATTTCATCATATCGCACAGCCTGAGAGTGTAACTGAAGAAGTTGTTTGACAGATCTGAACACAGAGCTTTAAATACAGTCCTGACTGGGAGCATTAATCTATGAAGAAAAAAAACAAAAACAAACCTAAAGTACGGATACAGTTTGTGTCTAAGGGGGAAATTTTTTATTTTGCCTGTGAGGGTTTTCCCTGCTTCCCAGGACTGGACACTTTGCAGCCATTCAGTGTTCGACAGCAGCTCTCTCTCTCTCTCTCATAACCGTGTAAACACTGGGCTGCATCTGACTGGGCGAACGCCTCACGTGGGCTTTCAAACTGAAAACAACATGACGGCTTGTTTGCCAACTTTCTTTGGGATATGTTTGTGAAAACAAGCGAGGTGAGAAAGAAGACATTGAGTTGCTTAATCTGTCCTCATTTTAGTTCCACCGGCTGGTTTAAACCAAACAGATATTTTACTTCAAGCATCCGATCTGACACGATGCTGCCAGAATACTAGACCCGTTACACAGACGATGAACAGGAAGTGTGGAAATGATGGATCCCGTGGACATGAGCTGGGCACTGCACACTCAGTAAGTGGACTGCAGTAATGTGAGCTTCAGTCTAGACAGCTATCAGGACCCTGTGTGCTTGACCTGCCCTGGGCTAAACCCATTTCACTTATCCTACCTTTTTTATGCTTTGCACTAGTCAAGTGTTGACACATGAAAATGTAATGCACATTCAACTAAAGTACTGAAAATGGGAAGAATAGGGAAAAGAAAATAGAAAAGTGACATGTGGATGTTAGGTGATCATGTGGATGTTAAGTGATCATAGTGTGTTGGGGGAAAAAGTCTAGTAAGAGCATGTTTAAAAATAAATCACTGTCACACAAATGCTTCCACATAGTCAACTGCAGTACGTGCCCAGTCGGCAAACACATGATTACAGTGGTTTTGTCAATGTTTTATCTTATTCTGTGCTTCGTTTCCTTTTCCTTCTGCCCTATTGTGACTTCCTACCCTACTCACTGTGAATACATGGATGTTGTAAATACCATCACATTTCCTTGAATTAAAAAAAAGAAAAGAAAAAGGTAGTGATGTATATATTTGTGAGCTGTTTAATGAGGTAGGTATTTAATAATCGTGGAAATTAGTTTGGGTCTGCTGTGTACAGACATGCCAGAAATTACTGGTGGCTGGCAGTGTTACCCCTCAGCCTCCTAGTAGATGAGCTAAGTGTGAAACTAGTCAATAGTACCAATTTCAAAATTGTATGTTGCCTCATTTCAGTTATCGCATTCACATGATTTTCAGAAAGCTCTAACCTTGAGGTTACCAGGAATCAAACCTGTCCCAAATGTGAAACTTCTATGTTGCCTCATTCTTAAGTTATCGCATTAACAAATTTGCGTGTCTATGCTGCCCGCCCGCCCGGCAGGGTGACGACAGTACACTCACCATCGTTTTACAGTTGAGTGGATTAAAAACTGGATGGATCAACTATTGTGTTGTTTTTTTGTTTGTTTTAAAACAGGATCTCTTGACAACAAAAACACAGATCATCTCCAAATGTTTCTATGATTGAAAGACTAAAAAGGTTGTGATCTGTCTATTCATCTGGTCTATCCCCAACAGTACACAAAAGTCACGCTTGATACATATCTCAGATTAGGGCTGGGCGATATGACCCAAAATTCATATCTCAATATTTTTTACCTGGACGGCGATATAAGATATATATCTCGATTTTTTTTTTAAAGCCATAAAGTAAGAACAAAAAGAGAGTTCTTAGTCAAAGCTGTGTCCCAGATGTCACACAGGCACTTTTATTAACATAGAGCATAGATGTACATAAGATTTACTCAAAAATAAATTATGAGCATTTATTAAATAATAATGCTCCATAAATAAAAGAAAACAAGGTTGTTTTTGTGCATAACAAAAAGCTCACAATTGTGCAGTCAAAATGTAAACAAAGACGCTGAGCATAATAACAAAGAGACAGATTTCACAGCTGCTCTGTTCCCAACTTCTACTGTGTGACTGACAGCCTGGAGTTTAAAATCCTCTTCGTAACCACGTCTCTTAACAGGTGCCATTTATAGTCCTTATACACACAATACTGCAATATTATGTTGAAGCAAAGTACATATCACTCCGCGAGGCTCCTCGGTAGCCGTAATGCTCCGACAATCCATCAAGCGGTGCAGCTCCGTAGCTTACCAAAGTCGTACTAAAATCGGTTCGCGGTCATCAAGCACAACCAAAATTCATGCATAAGGCGCGCTGTCAACTTTTGAGAAAATGAAAGGATTTTAGGCCGTGCAGCCCAGAGTGGTTAGGTCATTAGCTTGGTTAGCTCGTTAACACCGTCCAACCTCACGCACGGGGCGATGCGCAGTAACTCGTTAACAGAGATTTGCCGTGTCCATATTGTCGCTGCCTGCAGGTGAAGCGATGGGGTAGGAGGAGTTGTGTTCAGTGAAGGAGAGAGGCGAGGCGGAGTAATGTTGCGTAGAGACAAAAGTGGACAAAAGAGAGGCAAACTTGCGGCTCCACAAGTATAATTATAACGTAACATATACTATATCGATATTAAGGATATTGTCACATCTTATCTCGTATAAAAATATATCGATATATCACCCAGCCCTATCTCAGATGCGAGGTCATGGTTCAGTAGGTTCTCAGTACAATAGTGAAATAAGAATATAAACCCAATAACATTAATCTTAATGTAACAGTTAAGGAACCCGGATGCAGAAAAAGTGATAAAAGCTTATCAGTTTACCGATGCTAACAATACAGGATTAGGATGACATCTCACACAAAGGTCCTAGACAGAATTTTCATCTGGAACGCTGCCCCAATTTGAATGTCCTGATCTGGAAGTCGGAACAATCCCAAAAACCCAGAGTTAACGATCCAAAAGGGCGGCAGTATCTTGGATTCATGGATAAGAGTCTATCCATGAATGTCCTCAGCGTTGTTCTTACATTAAGTATTATGCTGTATTGCTTGATATAGATGAATTCCTCTGCTTTGCCAAAGCAAAACAAATCCTTTTTTTCATGCTTTTCCTATTGGTACACACCAACTTGGAATTCTAACATCCCACTCCCGAGGTAACTGGAGGATGGCATAACATAAAAAGTGTTGTTCGTGCAAACCTTTCAACCAATCCAGATTTGACCTATGGAGTGTCATTCCCACCAGTATACACTGTACATGTATGTCCGTGTGGGCTGCATAAGCAAAACCCTTCACTGTGTGTAGCCGAATACTACATAAATGGATCCATATGGTTTCATGGTATTCCACTTCTATTAATCAGCAGAAACATTTCACCCCGTGTAAGTTGCTTTGCAGCCAGCTTTAAAATCCAAACCTAACAATATGCTATAACAGGTCCTTGTAGAACCCATTATTAACTCATTCACTGCCAGCCATTGGCAGTGAATGAGTTAAACCCATTGACTCATTCACTGCAATTGACGGCTATAGACGTCAATGGCAGTGAATGAGTTAAAGTACCTTCACGGTGTGGAAATTTGCATAGTCAGATCAAACGGTAACATAGTCTCCTCTGGTTCTGTGCCACAATATACACCTCACCACTACGATATAAAGCACAAACAATCTCACTTTGTCTCATCAAACTTCTTTGTGTAATTATCTGTGACAGCAGTGTTGACTCTCCACTCATGCACAACTTTATGAATAAGGATCAGCATTACCACTATACATGATATCACAGATGTGCTATTTGCAGCTCTATATGGGCCATATTAATACATACTCACTATGACCTTACGTCATAGTCAGATTGTGTAGCCATCATCTACATGACAGCTTGTAAAAATTCTGCAAAGCCCTCAGTGAAGTGATGGAAGGAGAAATCAAACAAGCACACTCATCCAACTCACCTTCATCTTCCCAGAGGCCAACTTGGCAGCAGACCGTGCCGACCTCTTCACAGGTTCACTCTCTTCTGGCAGCTGGGGGAACAGAAAAGTTTACCCCAGGATATATTATATAGACTCTCACACTCACACACACACATAGTACAAGTCCTTAAATGTGATTAAGCTCACATCCAGCAGAATTAAACAGTAGATTAGATTGGAACATGTTATGACCTCCAAATGATTAAGGAAAAAAAAAAGGCCATCTTTGCTTCTAAATGGACATTTGTACAAGTGAATCATGCAGTTTATGGGAACAGCATACCTTCCTCTTTCGGCTGCTGGAGCAAGCTTGAGGTTCGCTTCCAAGTCCTTGTTTTGGTGCTGACTGCAAGAGAAAATTGCACAGAATAAAATTCTCTAGAGGATGGTAATAAATTATTTTGGCAGAGTATTTTGTTTAACATTCCCATGAGCTCACAGAGATGTATCCTAGAATTTGAAGAAGAAAAAAAAAATCTTAAATGTGGCAGACCTTTCTCCTTCTGTTGCTGGATCGGGCTGCAGTTGGACCTCCAACTCCAGCGTCTGGTTGCTTCTCCTTCTCTGGCAGGGAGTCAGGCTCAGACTGGTCATCCATCTGGGAGGTTGTGCTGGGGTTGGTGTCAGACTCTGGGGGAAAACCTACAGTATTACAGCTGAAAAGACTTCTGTTTGAGATTATAGCAATAACTGATTATAACAACTCAGCTGATTAGCGTGGAAAAATGATTCACACAAATTAATACAGTCCAACTGACAAAAGGAACTGTGCAGCTTTTAAACCAACAGGAGGAGATTTAAGGATGCCTCTCATTCTGACTTCTCTGATTGTTTTAATCTTTCTTTTATAATTAGAGAGGCAGAAGGCGGCTTAATTTCTTAATATGATGTCAAAATAAAAATCCTGACGTGACTCAGCTCCACACAACAAGTCTTTTACGCTGGTGTACTCAGATTTGCTGGAGAAATAGAGGTTACAGAAGTAGATCGATGAGGACAGGAAGCTAAGTGACAATTAAAAGAAAAAAAGCTATGACAGCTGTTTACCTGTCAGAAGCTGAGAGAGAGACTCCTCGTAGAAGGCACTGTTTAAATTCAATGGCTGGGCATCCCACGCCCATTCTGAAAATGAAACAAATGAAAGAAAGCTGTTATCGTATCAGAGCTGAATTGCATTCCACTGGAGACAATAAGCCATCTCTCTCAGGGTCAATAAACTGTAATCAACCTGTATCACTCGCCACAGCAGAGCCAATCTCCTCCACCGAAGGGAAAACAATCTAGGACCAGAAAATAGAAAAGCAGTATTATTTACTGATGACTAATATTTATAATCAAGACCAGATCGTGGGTCATATCCTGAGCCTTGCAGAGAACAGACAACAGCTAACAGCAGCAGGTAGCAGACAATAATTGTTACGCCCCCACATGAAAGCAAGGCGAAGAGGGTGGGGGACAGTAACAGTTGGATCCGGGTTGAAATGAAAAGGACACCAGGCAGAGGTGTTTAACACAAAATAAATCTATTATAATTAATTAACCCAATAATCATATAAGCAGTAACAAAAGAAAGAGACAGCAACACTGCTTTAATGATAAATCAGACAGGCCAACCCTAAGAGATGGTGACCGCTTCAACTAAGAAAACAACTATAAGGCTTCAACAGAAAAAGACAGCAACGCTGCTATTAGCAATAACCAGGCAGGCCAAACCAAGAAATGGAGGCCGCCGTCACTTAAGCAAAACCACTGCCCAGTTGAGTTACTCGCAACAAGCCACGCACGGTGGGTGGGTGGGTCACTCACTCACTCACTCACATTGCTCTCCTCCAGCTTATATCACCTCTGGAGGGTAATTGGTGGTAAACGAGGGCAGATGAGCAGCAGGTGGGGTAGAGAGAGACAAGGGGAGGGACAAGAAAGAAGGAGGAGGAGAGGACAACACCACGCCCACACACTCCAACGTCCTCACAGGATGTAACAATAATAGATAACAGGGCGGTTACAAACAGACGAACAAATTATCTTGTGGAAAGCCTGTTTGTAGCTGATGTCATTGGAAAATGTTAATGTTTTGTAACTAAGATTTTATTACATGTAAAGTGTAATCATCATACTGGCAACACAGTTTAATCTCATCTACCTTTACCTCCTCTTCGTCTCCCTCAGAGTGCATTCTGGACTTGCAAGGCATTGTGAGTGTAGGAGAAGCACCAAACGCAGTCGGGCTGCTGAAGTCGGGCCGACATTTGGGTGTCTTGGATTCACTCTGCGGTGTCTTCAGCACTGAACGAAGCTGTAAGCTCCCACCGGGAGTTTGTGGTCGGGCCGGTGTGCCTCCCTTTTGTAATGGGGTGCTCGGAGGCAGGTTCTTATCGAAAAACTCAGGAGAGAGGGGACCTCCAAAACGCACACGTTTCTTCTTCTTTGTCATCGTTGTGGGTGTCCCGTTGGACTCTTCCTCTCCTGCAAGATAGAAAATCCATACAATGCACAAAAATGTACTTTCTCTTCTCCAGGAGTCATTGTGTAATAAACACCAAGAGAGACTTTGAGATATTATAGATTAGCCTTGTTTTGTCTAAACATCATCTGAAACGTGAATAAA